>NW_027464610.1:2155000-2415000 GCF_043290135.1 Rhipicephalus microplus | reverse complement strand
TAAGGTTAGGTTACGTTAGAATAGGTTAGGTTAGGTTACGTTAGGTTAGGTTAAGTTAGGTTAGGTTTGGTTAGGTTACGTTAGGTTAGCTTAGGTTAGGTTGGGTTGGGTTCGGTTAGGTTGGGTTAGGTTAGGTTAGGTTGGGTTAGGTTAGTTTAGGTTAGGTTAGGTTAGGTTAGGTTAAGTTGGGTTGGGTTAGGTTAGGTTAGGTTAGGTAAGGTTAGGTTAGGTTAGGTTAGGTTAAGGTATGAACCGTCGTAAAACCGCATTAAACAATGTCACTTAGTGAGATGCAGTGTTTTTCACCTTTACAAGTTGGGAACTGTGATATCTAATGTGAAAGCGCTTGAAACCGTCGTAATGTTGTAGAAAGCAATGTAAAGTAGCAAGTAGAACGTTTTCTAACGATAGAAGTGCGAAGGTCATGTTAGGTTGAGTTAGGTTAGTTTAAGCTAGGTAGCGTCGTGAAACCACCAAAAACGACGTCATCTAACGAGATAGTGTTGTTTTATTGCGAGTACGAAACTGCGATAGGTAAAATGTTGTGAAAGCACACAAAACGGCATGAACAAGCCAAATACTGCGTGTTGTACCGTTACAAGTGCGAAAGTGCTATGTTGTGACATTCTCGGTAAAGCGCATGCAAGTATCGTGAAACCTTAAAAAACGATGTCATTTAGCGAGATACAGCGTTCTGTACTGTAATAAGTTGGTGAGAAACTGTGAGGTCAAGCAAATATCGTAATTGTGAACGAAACAGTGTAATTGAGCGTCTTTAGATACAAGTGCGAATGTTAGGTTAGGTTGACATATCAACCGTCGTAAAACCGCATTAAACAATGTCACTTAGTGAGATGTAGTGTTTTTCAACATTACAAGTCGGGAACTACGATATCTAATGTGAAAGCGCATGAAACCGTCGTAATCTTGTAGAAAACATTGTAAAGTGGCGAGTAAAACGTTTTCTAACGATAGAAGTGCGAAGGTTAGGTTAGGTTAGGTTAGTTTAAGCTAGGTAGCGTCGTGAAACTACCAAAAACGACGTCATCTAACGAGATAGTGTTGTTTTATAGCGAGTATTAAACTGCGATAGGTGAAATGTTGTGAAAGCACACAAAACGGCATGAACAAGCCAAATACTGCGTGTTCTACCGTTACAAGTGCGAAACTGCTATATTGTGATATTCTCGTTAAATCGCATGCAAGCATCGTGAAACCTTAAAGAACAATGTCATTTAGCGAGATACAGCGTTCTGTACTGCAATAAGTTGGTGAAAAACTGTGAGGTTATGCAAATATCGTAATTGTGAACAAAACAGTGTAATAGAGCGTGTTTACATACAAGTGCGAATGTTAGGTTAGGTTAAGATATGAACCGTCGTAAAACCGCATTAAACAATGTCAATTACTGAGATGCAGTGTTTTTCACCTATAAAAGTGGGGAACTGCGATATTTAATGTGAAAGCGCTTGCAACCGTCGTTAGGTTAGGTTAGGTTAGGTTAGGTTAGGTTAGGTTAGGTTTGGTTAGGTTAGGTTAGGTTAGGTTAGGTTAGATTAGGTTAGGTTGGGTTGAGTTGGGTTAGGTTAGGTTAGGTTAGGTTGGGTTAGGTTAGGTTACGTTAGGTTAGGTTACGTTAGGTTAGGTTAGGTTAGGCTACGTTAGGTTAGGTTAGGTTAGGTAAGGATAATTTGGTTAGGTTAGGTAAGGGTAGGTTAGGTTAGGTTAGGTTGGGTTGGGTGTTGTTGGGTTGGGTTGGGTTGGGTTGGGTTAGGTTGGGTTAGGTTAGGTTAGGTTACGTTAGGTTAGGTTAGGTTACGTTAGGTTATGTTAGGTTAGGTTAGGTTACGTTAGGTTAGGTTAGGTCAGGTAAGGTTAGGTTACGTTAGAATAGGTTAGGTTAGGTTACGTTAGGTTAGGTTAAGTTAGGTTAGGTTAGGTTTGGTTAGGTTTGGTTAGGTTAGGTTAGGTTAGGTTAGCTTAGGTTAGGTTAGGTTGGGATGGGTTGGGTTGGGTTAGGTTAGGTTAGGTTAGGTTGGGTTAGGTTAGTTTAGGTTAGGTTAGGTTAGGTTAAGTTGGGTTGGGTTAGGTTAGGTTAGGTTAGGTAAGGTTAGGTTAGGTTAGGTTAGGTTAAGGTATGAACCGTCGTAAAACCGCAATAAACAATGTCACTTAGTGAGATGCAGTGTTTTCACCATTACAAGTCGGGAACTGCGATATCTAATGTGAAAGCGCTTGCAAACGTCGTTAGGTTAGGTTAGGTTAGGTTAGGTTAGGTTAGGTTTGGTTAGGTTAGGTTAGGTTAGGTTAGGGTATGTTAGGTAAGGTTTGGTTAGGTTAGGTTAGGTTAGGTTGGGTTAGGTAAGGTTAGGTTAGGTTAAGATATGAACCGCGCTAAAACCGCATTAAACAATGTCACTTAGTGAGATGCTGTGTTTTCCACCATTACAAGTCGGGAACTGCGATATCTAATGTGAAAGCGCATGAAACCGTCGTAATCTTGTAGAAAGCAATGTAAAGTAGCGAGTAAAACGTTTTCTAACGATAGAAGTGCGAAGGTTATGTTAGGTTGAGTTATGTTAGTTTAAGCTAGGTAGCGTCGTGAAACCACCAAAAACGACGTCGTCTAACGAGATAGTGTTGTTTTATTGCGAGTACGAAACTGCGATAGGTAAAATGTTGTGAAAGCACACAAAACGGCATGAACAAGCCAAATACTGCGTGTTGTACCGTTACAAGTGCGAAAGTGCTATGTTGTGACATTCTCGGTAAAGCGCATGCAAGTATCGTGAAACCTTAAAGAACGATGTCATTTAGCGAGATACAGCGTTCTGTACTGTAATAAGTTGGTGAGAAACTGTGAGGTCAAGCAAATATCGTAATTGTGAACGAAACAGTGTAATTGAGCGTCTTTAGATACAAGTGCGAATGTTAGGTTAGGTTGACATATCAACCGTCGTAAAACCGCATTAAACAATGTCACTTAGTGAGATGTAGTGTTTTTCAACATTACAAGTCGGGAACTACGATATCTAATGTGAAAGCGCATGAAACCGTCGTAGTCTTGTAGAAAACATTGTAAAGTGGCGAGTAAAACGTTTTCTAACGATAGAAGTGCGAAGGTTAGGTTAGGTTAGGTTAGTTTAAGCTAGGTAGCGTCGTGAAACTACCAAAAACGACGTCATCTAACGAGATAGTGTTGTTTTATAGCGAGTATTAAACTGCGATAGGTGAAATGTTGTGAAAGCACACAAAACGGCATGAACAAGCCAAATACTGCGTGTTCTACCGTTACAAGTGCGAAACTGCTATATTGTGATATTCTCGTTAAATCGCATGCAAGCATCGTGAAACCTTAAAGAACAATGTCATATAGCGAGATACAGCGTTCTGTACTGCAATAAGTTGGTGAAAAACTGTGAGGTTATGCAAATATCGTAATTGTGAACAAAACAGTGTAATAGAGCGTTTTTAGATACAAGTGCGAATGTTAGGTTAGGTTAAGATATGAACCGTCGTAAAACCGCATTAAACAATGTCACTTAGTGAGATGCAGTGTTTTTCACCATTACAAGTTGGGAACTGCGATATCTAATGTGAAAGCGCTTGCAAACGTCGTTAGGTTAGGTTAGGTTAGGTTAGGTTACGTTAGGTTAGGTTTGGTTAGGTTAGGTTAGGTTAGGTTAGGTTATGTTAGGTTAGGTTGGGTTAGGTTAGGTTAGGTTACGTTAGGTTAAGGCATGAACCGTCGTAAAACCGCAATAAACAATGTCACTTAGTGAGATGCAGTGTTTTTCACCTTTACAAGTTGGGAACTGCGATATCTAATGTGAAAGCGCTTGAAACCGTCGTAATGTTGTAGAAAGCAATGTAAAGTAGCGAGTAAAACGTTTTCTAACGATAGAAGTGCGAAGGTTATGTTAGGTTGAGTTATGTTAGTTTAAGCTAGGTAGCGTCGTGAAACCACCAAAAACGACGTCGTCTAACGAGATAGTGTTGTTTTATTGCGAGTACGAAACTGCGATAGGTAAAATGTTGTGAAAGCACACAAAACGGCATGAACAAGCCAAATACTGCGTGTTGTACCGTTACAAGTGCGAAAGTGCTATGTTGTGACATTCTCGGTAAAGCGCATGCAAGTATCGTGAAACCTTAAAGAACGATGTCATTTAGCGAGATACAGCGTTCTGTACTGTAATAAGTTGGTGAGAAACTGTGAGGTCAAGCAAATATCGTAATTGTGAACGAAACAGTGTTATTGAGCGTCTTTAGATACAAGTGCGAATGTTAGGTTAGGTTGACATATCAACTGTCGTAAAACCGCATTAAACAATGTCACTTAGTGAGATGTAGTGTTTTTCAACATTACAAGTCGGGAACTACGATATCTAATGTGAAAGCGCATGAAACCGTCGTAATCTTGTAGAAAACATTGTAAAGTGGCGAGTAAAACGTTTTCTAACGATAGAAGTGCGAAGGTTAGGTTAGGTCAGGTTAGTTTAAGCTAGGTAGCGTCGTGAAACTACCAAAAACGACGTCATCTAACGAGATAGTGTTGTTTTATAGCGAGTATTAAACTGCGATAGGTGAAATGTTGTGAAAGCACACAAAACGGCATGAACAAGCCAAATACTGCGTGTTCTACCGTTACAAGTGCGAAACTGCTATATTGTGATATTCTCGTTAAATCGCATGCAAGCATCGTGAAACCTTAAAGAACAATGTCATTTAGCGAGATACAGCGTTCTGTACTGCAATAAGTTGGTGAAAAACTGTGAGGTTATGCAAATATCGTAATTGTGAACAAAACAGTGTAATAGAGCGTTTTTAGATACAAGTGCGAATGTTAGGTTAGGTTAAGATATGAACCGTCGTAAAACCGCATTAAACAATGTCAATTACTGAGATGCAGTGTTTTTCACCATTAAAAGTGGGGAACTGCGATATTTAATGTGAAAGCGCTTGCAACCGTCGTTAGGTTAGGTTAGGTTAGGTTAGGTTAGGTTAGGTTTGGTTAGGTTAGGTTAGGTTAGGTTAGGTTAGATTAGGTTAGGTTAGATTAGGTTAGGTTGGGTTGAGTTGGGTTAGGTTAGGTTAGGTTAGGTTAGGTTAGGTTGGGTTAGGTTAGGTTAGGTTAGGTTACGTTAGGTTAGGTTACGTTAGGTTAGGTTAGGTTAGGTTACGTTAGGTTAGGTTAGGTTAGGTAAGGATAATTTGGTTAGGTAAGGTTAGGTTAGGTTAGGTTAGGTTGGGTTGGGTGTTGTTGGGTTGGGTTGGGTTGGGTTAGGTTAGGTTAGGTTACGTTAGGTTAGGTTAGGTTAGGTTACGTTAGGTTATGTTAGGTTAGGTTAGGTTACGTTAGGTTAGGTTAGGTCAGGTAAGGTTAGGTTACGTTAGAATAGGTTAGGTTAGGTTACGTTAGGTTAGGTTAAGTTAGGTTAGGTTAGGTTTGGTTAGGTTAGGTTAGGTTAGCTTAGGTTAGGTTAGGTTGGGATGGGTTGGGTTAGGTTGGGTTAGGTTAGGTTAGGTTAGGTTAGGTTGGGTTAGGTTAGTTTAGGTTAGGTTAGGTTAGGTTAGGTTAAGTTGGGTTGGGTTAGGTTAGGTTAGGTTAGGTAAGGTTAGGTTAGGTTAGGTTAGGTTAGGTTAAGGTATGAACCGTCGTAAAACCGCATTAAACAATGTCCCTTAGTGAGATGCAGTGTTTTCACCATTACAAGTCGGGAACTGCGATATCTAATGTGAAAGCGCTTGCAAACGTCGTTAGGTTAGGTTAGGTTAGGTTAGGTTAGGTTAGGTTAGGTTTGGTTAGGTTAGGTTAGGTTAGGTTAGGGTATGTTAGGTAAGGTTTGGTTAGGTTAGGTTAGGTTAGGTTGGGTTAGGTAAGGTTAGGTTAGGTTAAGATATGAACCGCGCTAAAACCGCATTAAACAATGTCACTTAGTGAGATGCTGTGTTTTCCACCATTACAAGTCGGGAACTGCGATATCTAATGTGAAAGCGCATGAAACCGTCGTAATCTTGTAGAAAACATTGTAAAGTAGCGAATAAAACGTTTTCTAACGATAGAAGTGCGAAGGTTCGGTTAGTTTGAGCTAGGTAGCGTCGTGAAACCACCAAAAACGATGTCATCTAACGAGATAGTGTTGTTTTATTGCGAGTACGAAACTGCGATAGGTGAAATATTGGGAAAGCACACAAAATGGCATGAACTAGCCAGATACTGCGTCTTGTGCCGTTACAAGTGCGAAACTGCTTTATTGTGATATTCTCGTTAAAGCGCATGCAAGTATCGTGAAACCTTAAAGAACGATGTCATCTAGCGAGATACAGCGTTCTGTACTGTAATAAGTTGGTGAGAAACTGTGAGGTCAAGCAAATATCGTAATTGTGAACGAAACAGTGTAATTGAGCGTCTTTAGATACAAGTGCGAATGTTAGGTTAGGTTGACATATCAACCGTCGTAAAACCGCATTAAACAATGTCACTTAGTGAGATGTAGTGTTTTTCAACATTACAAGTCGGGAACTACGATATCTAATGTGAAAGCGCATGAAACCGTCGTAATCTTGTAGAAAACATTGTAAAGTGGCGAGTAAAACGTTTTCTAACGATAGAAGTGCGAAGGTTAGGTTAGGTTAGGTTAGTTTAAGCTAGGTAGCGTCGTGAAACTACCAAAAACGACGTCATCTAACGAGATAGTGTTGTTTTATAGCGAGTATTAAACTGCGATAGGTGAAATGTTGTGAAAGCACACAAAACGGCATGAACAAGCCAAATACTGCGTGTTCTACCGTTACAAGTGCGAAACTGCTATATTGTGATATTCTCGTTAAATCGCATGCAAGCATCGTGAAACCTTAAAGAACAATGTCATATAGCGAGATACAGCGTTCTGTACTGCAATAAGTTGGTGAAAAACTGTGAGGTTATGCAAATATCGTAATTGTGAACAAAACAGTGTAATAGAGCGTTTTTAGATACAAGTGCGAATGTTAGGTTAGGTTAAGATATGAACCGTCGTAAAACCGCATTAAACAATGTCACTTAGTGAGATGCAGTGTTTTTCACCATTACAAGTTGGGAACTGCGATATCTAATGTGAAAGCACTTGCAAACGTCGTTAGGTTAGGTTAGGTTAGGTTACGTTAGGTTAGGTTTGGTTAGGTTAGGTTAGGTTAGGTTAGGTTAGGTTATGTTAGGTTAGGTTGGGTTAGGTTAGGTTAGGTTACGTTAGGTTAAGGCATGAACCGTCGTAAAACCGCAATAAACAATGTCACTTAGTGAGATGCAGTGTTTTTCACCTTTACAAGTTGGGAACTGCGATATCTAATGTGAAAGCGCTTGAAACCGTCGTAATGTTGTAGAAAGCAATGTAAAGTAGCGAGTAAAACGTTTTCTAACGATAGAAGTGCGAAGGTTATGTTAGGCTGAGTTATGTTAGTTTAAGCTAGGTAGCGTCGTGAAACCACCAAAAACGACGTCGTCTAACGAGATAGTGTTGTTTTATTGCGAGTACGAAACTGCGATAGGTAAAATGTTGTGAAAGCACACAAAACGGCATGAACAAGCCAAATACTGCGTGTTGTACCGTTACAAGTGCGAAAGTGCTATGTTGTGACATTCTCGGTAAAGCGCATGCAAGTATCGTGAAACCTTAAAGAACGATGTCATTTAGCGAGATACAGCGTTCTGTACTGTAATAAGTTGGTGAGAAACTGTGAGGTCAAGCAAATATCGTAATTGTGAACGAAACAGTGTTATTGAGCGTCTTTAGATACAAGTGCGAATGTTAGGTTAGGTTGACATATCAACTGTCGTAAAACCGCATTAAACAATGTCACTTAGTGAGATGTAGTGTTTTTCAACATTACAAGTCGGGAACTACGATATCTAATGTGAAAGCGCATGAAACCGTCGTAATCTTGTAGAAAACATTGTAAAGTGGCGAGTAAAACGTTTTCTAACGATAGAAGTGCGAAGGTTAGGTTAGGTTAGGTTAGTTTAAGCTAGGTAGCGTCGTGAAACTACCAAAAACGACGTCATCTAACGAGATAGTGTTGTTTTATAGCGAGTATTAAACTGCGATAGGTGAAATGTTGTGAAAGCACACAAAACGGCATGAACAAGCCAAATACTGCGTGTTCTACCGTTACAAGTGCGAAACTGCTATATTGTGATATTCTCGTTAAATCGCATGCAAGCATCGTGAAACCTTAAAGAACAATGTCATTTAGCGAGATACAGCGTTCTGTACTGCAATAAGTTGGTGAAAAACTGTGAGGTTATGCAAATATCGTAATTGTGAACAAAACAGTGTAATAGAGCGTTTTTAGATACAAGTGCGAATGTTAGGTTAGGTTAAGATATGAACCGTCGTAAAACCGCATTAAACAATGTCAATTACTGAGATGCAGTGTTTTTCACCATTAAAAGTGGGGAACTGCGATATTTAATGTGAAAGCGCTTGCAACCGTCGTTAGGTTAGGTTAGGTTAGGTTAGGTTAGGTTAGGTTAGGTTTGGTTAGGTTAGGTTAGGTTAGGTTAGGTTAGGTTAGGTTAGATTAGGTTAGGTTGGGTTGAGTTGGGTTAGGTTAGGTTAGGTTAGGTTAGGTTGGGTTAGGTTAGGTTAGGTTAGGTTACGTTAGGTTAGGTTACGTTAGGTTAGGTTAGGTTAGGTTACGTTAGGTTAGGTTAGGTTAGGTAAGGATAATTTGGTTAGGTAAGGTTAGGTTAGGTTAGGTTAGGTTGGGTTGGGTGTTGTTGGGTTGGGTTGGGTTGGGTTAGGTTAGGTTAGGTTACGTTAGGTTAGGTTAGGTTAGGTTACGTTAGGTTATGTTAGGTTAGGTTAGGTTACGTTAGGTTAGGTTAGGTCAGGTAAGGTTAGGTTACGTTAGAATAGGTTAGGTTAGGTTACGTTAGGTTAGGTTAAGTTAGGTTAGGTTAGGTTTGGTTAGGTTAGGTTTGGTTAGCTTAGGTTAGGTTAGGTTGGGATGGGTTGGGTTAGGTTGGGTTAGGTTAGGTTAGGTTAGGTTAGGTTGGGTTAGGTTAGTTTAGGTTAGGTTAGGTTAGGTTAGGTTAAGTTGGGTTGGGTTAGGTTAGGTTAGGTTAGGTAAGGTTAGGTTAGGTTAGGTTAGGTTAGGTTAAGGTATGAACCGTCGTAAAACCGCATTAAACAATGTCCCTTAGTGAGATGCAGTGTTTTCACCATTACAAGTCGGGAACTGCGATATCTAATGTGAAAGCGCTTGCAAACGTCGTTAGGTTAGGTTAGGTTAGGTTAGGTTAGGTTAGGTTTGGTTAGGTTAGGTTAGGTTAGGTTAGGTTAGGTTAGGGTATGTTAGGTAAGGTTTGGTTAGGTTAGGTTAGGTTAAGTTGGGTTAGGTAAGGTTAGGTTAGGTTAAGATATGAACCGCGCTAAAACCGCATTAAACAATGTCACTTAGTGAGATGCTGTGTTTTCCACCATTACAAGTCGGGAACTGCGATATCTAATGTGAAAGCGCATGAAACCGTCGTAATCTTGTAGAAAACATTGTAAAGTAGCGAATAAAACGTTTTCTAACGATAGAAGTGCGAAAGTTCGGTTAGTTTGAGCTAGGTAGCGTCGTGAAACCACCAAAAACGATGTCATCTAACGAGATAGTGTTGTTTTATTGCGAGTACGAAACTGCGATAGGTGAAATATTGGGAAAGCACACAAAATGGCATGAACTAGCCAGATACTGCGTCTTGTGCCGTTACAAGTGCGAAACTGCTTTATTGTGATATTCTCGTTAAAGCGCATGCAAGTATCGTGAAACCTTAAAGAACGATGTCATCTAGCGAGATACAGCGTTCTGTACTGTAATAAGATGGTGAGAAACTGTGAGGTCAAGCAAATATCGTAATTGTGAACGAAATAGTGTAATTGAGCGTATTTAGATACAAGTGCGAATGTTAGGTTAGGTTGAGATATCAACCGTCGTAAAACCGCATTAAACAATGTCACTTAGTGAGATGTAGTGTTTTCCAACATTACAAGTCGGGAACTACGATATCTAATGTGAAAGCGCATGAAACCGTCGTAATCGTGTAGAAAACATTGTAAAATTGCGAGTAATACGTTTTCTAACGATAGAAGTGCGAAGGTTAGGTTAGGTTAGGTTAGTTTAAGCTAGGTAGCGTGGTGAAACTACCAAAAACGACGTCATCTAACGAGATAGTGTTGTTTTATTGCGAGTATTAAACTGCGATAGGTGAAATGTTGTGAATGCACACAAAACGGCATGAACAAGCCAAATACTGCGTGTTCTACCGTTACAAGTGCGAAACTGCTATATTGTAATATTCTCGTTAAAGCGCATGCAAGCATTGTGAAACCTTAAAGAACAATGTCATTTAGCGAGATACAGCGTTCTGTACTGCAATAAGTTGGTGAAAAACTGTGAGGTTATGCAAATATCGTAATTGTGAACGAAACAGTGTAATAGAGCGTTTTTCAATACAAGTACGAATGTTAGGTTAGGTTAAGATATGAACCGTCGTAAAACCGCATTAAACAATGTCACTTAGTGAGATGCAGTGTTTTTCACCATTACAAGTTGGGAACTGCGATATCTATTGTGAAAGCGCTTGCAAACGTCGTTAGGTTAGGTTAGGTTAGGTTAGGTTAGGTTACGTTAGGTTAGGTTTGGTTAGGTTAGGTTAGGTTAGGTTATGTTAGGTTAGGTTGGGTTAGGTTAGGTTAGGTTACGTTAGGTTAAGGTATGAACCGTCGTAAAACCGCAATAAACAATGTCACTTAGTGAGATGCAGTGTTTTTCACCTTTACAAGTTTGGAACTGCGATATCTAATGTGAAAGCGCATGAAACCGTCGTAATGTTGTAGAAAGCAATGTAAAGTAGCGAGTAAAACGTTTTCTAACGATAGAAGTGCGAAGGTTATGTTAGGTTGAGTTATGTTAGTTTAAGCTAGGTAGCGTCGTGAAACCACCAAAAACGACGTCATCTAACGAGATAGTGTTGTTTTATTGCGAGTACGAAACTGCGATAGGTAAAATGTTGTGAAAGCACACAAAACGGCATGAACAAGCCAAATACTGCGTGTTGTACCGTTACAAGTGCGAAACTGCTATGTTGTGACATTCTCGGTAAAGCGCATGCAAGTATCGTGAAACCTTAAAGAACGATGTCATTTAGCGAGATACAGCGTTCTGTACTGTAATAAGTTGGTGAGAAACTGTGAGGTCAAGCAAATATCGTAATTGTGAACGAAACAGTGTAATTGAGCGTCTTCAGATACAAGTGCGAATGTTAGGTTAGCTTGACATATCAACCGTCGTAAAACCGCATTAAACAATGTCACTTAGTGAGATGTAGTGTTTTTCAACATTACAAGTCGGGAACTACGATATCTAATGTGAAAGCGCATGAAACCGTCGTAATCTTGTAGAAAACATTGTAAAGTGGCGAGTAAAACGTTTTCTAACGATAGAAGTGCGAAGGTTAGGTTAGGTTAGGTTAGTTTAAGCTAGGTAGCGTCGTGAAACTACCAAAAACGACGTCATCTAACGAGATAGTGTTGTTTTATAGCGAGTATTAAACTGCGATAGGTGAAATGTGAAAGCACACAAAACGGCATGAACAAGCCAAATATTGCGTGTTCTATCGTTACAAGTGCGAAACTGCTATATTGTGATATTCTCGTTAAAGCGCATGCAAGCATCGTGAAACCTTAAAGAACAATGTCATTTAGCGAGATACAGCGTTCTGTACTGCAATAAGTTGGTGAGAAACTGTGAGGTCAAGCAAATATCGTAATTGTGAACGAAACAGTGTAATTGAGCGTCTTTAGATACAAGTGCGAATGTTAGGTTAGGTTGACATATCAACCGTCGTAAAACCGCATTAAACAATGTCACTTAGTGAGATGCAGTGTTTTTCACCTTTACAAGTTGGGAACTGCGATATCTAATGTGAAAGCGCTTGAAACCGTCGTAATGTTGTAGAAAGCAATGTAAAGTAGCGAGTAAAACGTTTTCTAACGATAGAAGTGCGAAGGTTATGTTAGGTTGAGTTATGTTAGTTTAAGCTAGGTAGCGTCGTGAAACCACCAAAAACGACGTCATCTAACGAGATAGTGTTGTTTTATTGCGAGTACGAAACTGCGATAGGTAAAATGTTGTGAAAGCACACAAAACGGCATGAACAAGCCAAATACTGCGTGTTGTACCGTTACAAGTGCGAAAGTGCTATGGTGTGACATTCTCGGTAAAGCGCATGCAAGTATCGTGAAACCTTAAAGAACGATGTCATTTAGCGAGATACAGCGTTCTGTACTGTAATAAGTTGGTGAGAAACTGTGAGGTCAAGCAAATATCGTAATTGTGAACGAAACAGTGTAATTGAGCGTCTTGAGATACAAGTGCGAATGTTAGGTTAGGTTGACATATCAACCGTCGTAAAACCGCATTAAACAATGTCACTTAGTGAGATGTAGTGTTTTCAACATTACAAGTCGGGAACTACGATATCTAATGTGAAAGCGCATGAAACCGTCGTAATCTTGTAGAAAACATTGTAAAGTGGCGAGTAAAACGTTTTCTAACGATAGAAGTGCGAAGGTTAGGTTAGGTTAGGTTAGTTTAAGCTAGGTAGCTTCGTGAAACTACCAAAAACGACGTCATCTAACGAGATAGTGTTGTTTTATAGCGAGTATTAAACTGCGATAGGTGAAATGTTGTGAAAGCACACAAAACGGCATGAACAAGCCAAATACTGCGTGTTCTACCGTTACAAGTGCGAAACTGCTATATTGTGATATTCTCGTTAAATCGCATGCAAGCATCGTGAAACCTTAAAGAACAATGTCATTTAGCGAGATACAGCGTTCTGTACTGCAATAAGTTGGTGAAAAACTGTGAGGTTATGCAAATATCGTAATTGTGAACAAAACAGTGTAATAGAGCGTTTTTAGATACAAGTGCGAATGTTAGGTTAGGTTAAGATATGAACCGTCGTAAAACCACATTAAACAATGTCAATTACTGAGATGCAGTGTTTTTCACCATTAAAAGTGGGGAACTGCGATATTTAGTGTGAAAGCGCTTGCAACCGTCGTTAGGTTAGGTTAGGTTAGGTTAGGTTAGGATAGGTTTGGTTAGGTTACGTTAGGTTAGGTTACGTTAGGTTAGGTTAGGTTAGGTTACGTTACGTTAGGTTAGGTTAGGTTAGGTAAGGATAATTTGGTTAGGTTAGGTAAGGTTAGGTTAGGTTAGGTTAGATTGGGTTGGGTGTTGTTGGGTTGGGTTGGGTTGGGTTAGGTTTGGTTAGGTTAGGTTAGGTTACGTTAGGTTAGGTTACGTTAGGTTATGTTAGGTTAGGTTACGTTAGGTTAGGTTAGGTCATGTAAGGTTAGGTTACGTTAGAATAGGTTAGGTTAGGTTACGTTAGGTTAGGTTAAGTTAGGTTAGGTTTGGTTAGGTTAGGTTAGGTTAGGTTAGCTTAGGTTAGGTTGGGTTGGGTTGGGTTAGGTTGGGTTAGGTTAGGTTAGGTTGGGTTAGGTTAGTTTAGGTTAGGTTAGGTTAGGTTAGGTTAAGTTGGGTTGGGTTAGGTTAGGTTGGGTTAGGTAAGGTTAGGTTAGGTTAGGTTAGGTTAGGTTAAGGTATGAACCGTCGTAAAACCGCATTAAACAATGTCACTTAGTGAGATGCAGTGTTTTTCACCTTTACAAGTTGGGAACTGTGATATCTAATTTGAAAGCGCTTGAAACCGTCGTAATGTTGTAGAAAGCAATGTAAAGTAGCGAGTAAAACGTTTTCTAACGATAGAAGTGCGAAGGTCATGTTAGGTTGAGTTAGGTTAGTTTAAGCTATGTAGCGTCGTGAAACTACCAAAAACAACGTCATCTAACGAGATAGTGTTGTTTTATTGCGAGTACGAAACTGCGATAGGTGAAATGTTGTGAAAGCACACAAAACGGCATGAACAAGCCAAATACTGCGTGTTGTACCGTTACAAGTGCGAAACTGCTATGTTGTGATATTCTCGTTAAAGCGCATGCAAGCATCGTGAAACCTTAAAGAACGATGTCATTTAGCGAGATACAGCGTTCTGTACTGCAATAAGTTGGTGAAAAACTGTGAGGTTATGCAAATATCGTAATTGTGAACGAAACAGTGTAATAGAGCGTTTTTCAATACAAGTACGAATGTTAGGTTAGGTTAAGATATGAACCGTCGTAAAACCGCATTAAACAATGTCACTTAGTGAGATGCAGTGTTTTTCACCATTACAAGTTGGGAACTGCGATATTTAGTGTGAAAGCGCTTGCAACCGTCGTTAGGTTAGGTTAGGTTAGGTTAGGTTAGGTTAGGTTAGGTTTGGTAAATTTAGGTTAGGTTAGGTTAGGTTAGGTTAGATTAGGTTAGGTTGGTTTGAGTTGGGTTAGGTTAGGTTAGGTTAGGTTAGGTTGGGTTAGGTTAGGTTAGGTTAGGTTACGTTAGGTTAGGTTACGTTAGGTTAGGTTAGGTTAGGTTACGTTACGTTAGGTTAGGTTAGGTTAGGTAAGGATAATTTGGTTAGGTTAGGTAAGGTTAGGTTAGGTTAGGTTAGGTTGGGTTGGGTGTTGTTGGGTTGGGTTGGGTTGGGTTAGGTTGGGTTAGGTTAGGTTAGGTTACGTTAGGTTAGGTTAGGTTAGGTTACGTTAGTTTATGTTAGGTTAGGTTAGGTTACGTTAGGTTAGGTTAGTCAGGTAAGGTTAGGTTACGTTAGAATAGGTTAGGTTAGGTTACGTTAGGTTAGGTTAAGTGAAGTTAGGTTTGGTTAGGTTAGGTTGGGTTGGGTTGGGTTAGGTTGGGTTAGGTTAGGTTAGGTTGGGTTAGGTTAGTTTAGGTTAGGTTAGGTTAGGTTAAGGTATGAACCGTCGTAAAACCGCATTAAACAATGACACTTAGTGAGATGCAGTGTTTTTCACCTTTACAAGTAGGGAACTGTGATATCTAATGTGAAAGTGCTTGAAACCGTCGTATTGTTGTAGAAAGCAATGTAAAGTAGCGAGTAAAACGTTTTCTAACGATAGAAGTGCGAAGGTCATGTTAGGTTGAGTTATGTTAGTTTAAGCTAGGTAGCGTCGTGAAACTACCAAAAACAACGTCATCTAACGAGATAGTGTTGTTTTATTGCGAGTATTAAACTCGCAATAAAACAACACTATCTCGTTAGATGACGTGGGTGGGCTAGGCAGCAGTGCCACGTCGCAGCGCACTTACCACTTCGCCCTGGTCATGCAGGTATCCCTGGCAATGGTCCTGCACCTACTGCTTCCCGCCCTGGTGAATCCTTCGTTGGATTTTTCTTGGAATCGGACGCTGCCACCTTGCGAAAGCGAGGCAGGTGCTCGCCAATACGCAATCATCGCGGCTGCACCACTACTGGCAACGACACTACCGGACCCCCCAACCCTCACTTCAACCTGGACAGCACCATCGCAGCCAACATCATCGCTCCCCCCAGCTATAAAAGAGCAACGCCCGTCAGCAGCACTTCGTGGGCTAGGCAGCAGTGCCACGTCGCAGCGCACTTACCACTTCGCCCTGGTCATGCAGGTTAGTGGGTACAATAGCCTATTTGCTAAAAAGACAACTAACTACTACTTGGTGCAGCTGCCCAGCCCACAGTGCCTTTGTGAAATGATCCTTGAGTGCGCCCATACCACCTCCTCTCTACTGTTATTATTGTCTGGTGATGTTGAGACTAATCCTGGCCCAGAAATGCAAGAAATCCTCACCGAACTACAAAAAATTTCCGCTGGGCAAGCTACACTTCTCACTGAGGTACAAGAACTTAAAAACCAGCTATCGACAACCAACCAAACCATAACTGACCTAAGTAAACGCATGACTGAAGTAGAAAACCGCTACCAGAACCTGTTGCCTCTACATGCAGATCTTGAAGTTATCCGTACGGACGCAACTGAAATGAACCGTTTGGTCTCCAAACTGGAGGCTAAATTAGACGACGCAGAAAACCGCTCACGACGTAATAACTTAATATTCTACAACCTTCCCGATCCTAACCCAGCCGAAACAAATGCAGAAGCAGAAGGGCTTATTATCAGACACTGCCGTGAACACCTCCACTTAGTCATCGACCCAAAAGAAATAGATCGCGCACATCGCCTCGGACGCCATGCCACTAATCGCAACCGCCCTATGATAGCAAAGTTCACCTTCCATAAAACCAAAGAGGCCGTACTTACAAATGCACCCATGCTGAGAGAAACCGACTTCAGCATCGGCGAAGACTTCTCCCAGTCTGTCCGAACCGCTCGCCGACACTTAGTTAATTTCGCGAAAGCAAAATCGGCGAAGTTTCAGATACGTTATAAAACCCTTCATATTGGCTCAAAACGTTACATTTTCGACAATGCTTCACAAACTGTAAAAGAAATCGCATAGCAAATCCCTCGAACGAAGAAAGTAACGAACCGCCCCCGAAATCTAGCACAAAACAATCTTTCCTTATCTGTAATCTTTACTAACATACGCAGCTTTCTACCGAAACGAGAAAAAGTATCTAGCCTTGTGACGTCATCCAATGCCAATCTTGTTGTATTAACAGAAACGTGGCTTACCGATGACGTGACGGACACTGAAGTTCTTGCAGATCTTCCTAACTTTCACTTATACCGAAAAGATCGCGAATGCACTCGCGGAGGAGGCGTACTGATCGCCGTCGGCCCGGAATTATCATGTTCCGTGATCAACATAGCATCTGACATAGAAATCTTATGGCTACATTGCCGGGCTTCACCCCACACAATACTGCTTGGTGTCTGCTACAGACCACCGAATGCAAATCCAGACTTCGCAAACAAATTTAACGATATACTAAATGCGCTCACCAAAGCCCACCCGAATGCCCATATTTTGCTGTTTGGCGACTTTAACCTTCCTAATATTAACTGGCAAATCGGAACAACCACACAAGGAAACCAGAAAGACTCGAGAGAATTTCTAGATGCTTGTTTCAACTTTAACTTATCACAACTTGTTTCAGAGCCAACACGTGTTGCCGCCAATTCCGCAAACATCCTTGATCTCATTCTAACCACCCATCCTTCTAGCTTATCGTCAATTACCTATCTCGATGAAATTAGCGACCATAAAGTTATCCATGCAGATTTCGCATTTTCCCCAGAGCGCCGTGAAATGCTAAACAAAACAATATGTTTATATGATAAAGGTAACTATCAAGAAATTAACAACGAACTCAGTAGGTTCTTCCCAGATTTTGAAGCCAACTTCCGCAGCCGATCCGTCAATGAAAATTGGATAGTTCTTAAACAAAAGCTTATTGAGCTAAAAAATAAGTTGATTCCGAAGACCACATTTCGTGCCACGCAGCAAAAGCCCTGGTATACTAAAACATTAAACCGACTTAGCAACAAGAAAAAACGCCTTTTCCGCCAGGCAAAATCTAAAGGAACGCCATGCGCATGGGATAAATACTACTCCGCCGAAAATGACTATCTTACAGCAATTCGCAACGCCAAGCACGCATTCTTTAACACGAACCTACCTAACATGCTAAGTGATAACGTAAAAAAATTTTGGCAGACCGTCAATCCAAAACCATCTCGCACTATCTCCCTTACTAACGAATCCGGTGAAGTGACCACAAATGCCGAGTGTGCTCATATTTTTAACATTGCATTCTCGTCGGTGTTCACCAGAGAACCTAGTATGCCTTCCGTTCCCACAACCACCCTGATAGGTTCCAGCATGCCTGCGCTAGCATTTTCCGCAGACGGCATTTCTTCCTTAATAAAAAACATTAAACTTTCCTCGTCATGCGGCATTGACGAAATTAATTCTAAACTGTTAAAGAACATTACCGATACAATTGTACCATACTTGCACCTCATATTCTCACAGTCACTCAGCACCGGCGACCTTCCGAATGACTGGAAAATTGGTAAGGTCGTTCCAGTCTACAAAGCAGGCGACAGCAACTCCCCACTCAATTATCGTCCCATTTCATTAACAAGCATCCCATGCAAAATCATGGAGCATGTCATATATTCTCATGTTATCAACTTCCTCGATTCCAATAGTTTCTTTCACACCTGTCAGCATGGCTTCCGCAAGGGACTTTCCTGTGAAACGCAATTAGCACTCTTTCTTCACGACATACATACAAATCTTGACACCAACTTTCAGACTGACGCCATTTTCCTTGACTACGCAAAAGCATTTGATACAGTTCCACACAACAAACTAATACAGAAGTTATCCGGGCTAAATCTTGACCCTAACGTGTTAAGATGGATTAAATCTTTTTTAGCTAATCGTTCTCAATTCGTGCACGTAAATGATGAATCCTCTGAACCTCTCGAAGTAACGTCAGGAGTACCGCAAGGGTGCGTCCTTGGCCCCTTGCTATTTCTAATCTACATTAATGACCTACCACTAACTGTGTCTTGCAAAATCCGCATGTTCGCCGACGATTGTGTGATCTACCATACAATAACTAATGCTTCCGATCAACTAACCCTGCAACACGATCTGAACAACATTCAAGAATGGTGTGACAATTCGCTTCTCAAACTTAACCCCAACAAGTGTAAGGTTGTCTCATTCACTCGCCGCAAAAACCCTTTCCTATTCCCATACCAAATCACTAACGCCCCTCTAGAAATAGTACAGTGTTTCAAATATCTAGGTGTCACTCTGTCCGCCGATCTAACTTGGAATGCGCATGTCACAAACATTATCTCATCTGCAAACAAAATATTGGGATTCGTGAAACGTCATCTGCGTTGCGCACCTCAACACGTAAGACTTCTCGCATACACATCCCTCATCAGGCCAAAACTGGAATACGCCTCTGCTATATGGAATCCACCTCAAATTTACCTAATCAATGACCTTGAATCAATTCAAAATCGCTCAGTCCGATTCATACATTCGTCATATTCTTATGACATCAGTGTTTCATCCTTAAAAGCCCAATCTGGATTGCAGCCACTTGCCCTTCGACGCCGCATAGCCACTCTTTCCCTGTTTCATAAGCTGTTTCATTCGCCCCTCAACCATCCTCCATACGTCATCCCTCCGACGTACATTTCGCACCGCACCAGCCACCCCCTCCAAGTTTCCCGTTACCGCACTAGGACTGCTACCTTCTCCGCATCCTTCTTTCCGCGTGCTGTGAAGGACTGGAACGACCTCCCAAACCACGTCGTCACAATCACCTGCCCATCAACTTTCGCTAAAAATGTAATAACTCATCTCTGTCAGTAAAACTTTATGGCAATGTATATACCCACACCTATGTAGCATATTTTATATTTTGAATGTAGCAAAAGTTTTATATCCTGTATACCAGCCCCTTATGTGGCAAATGTTTTTTATATCCTGTGCATCCACCCCTTATGTAATACCCCCTTGTGGGGTCTTTAAGGAAATAAAATATGATGATGATGATATGATGGTAGGTAAAATGTTGTGAATGCACACAAAACGGCATGAACAAGCCAAATACTGCGTGTTCTACCGTTACAAGTGCGAAACTGCTATATTGTGATATTCTCGTTGAAGCGCATGCAAGCATCGTGAAACCTTAAAGAACGATGTCATTTAGCGAGATACAGCGTTCTGTACTGCAATAAGTTGGTGAAAAACTGTGAGGTTATGCAAATATCGTAATTGTGAACGAAACAGTGTAATAGAGCGTTTTTCAATACAAGTACGAATGTTAGGTTAGGTTAAGATATGAACCGTCGTAAAACCGCATTAAACAATGTCACTTAGTGAGATGCAGTGTTTTTCACCATTACAAGTTGGGAACTGCGATATCTAATGTGAAAGCACTTGCAAACGTCGTTAGGTTAGGTTAGGTTAGGTTAGGTTACGTTAGGTTAGGTTTGGTTAGGTTAGGTTAGGTTAGGTTATGTTAGGTTAGGTTGGGTTAGGTTAGGTTAGGTTACGTTAGGTTAAGGTATGAACCGTCGTAAAACCGCAATAAACAATGTCACTTAGTGAGATGCAGTGTTTTTCACCTTTACAAGTTGGGAACTGCGATATCTAATGCGAAAGCGCTTGAAACCGTCGTAATGTTGTAGAAAGCAATGTAAAGTAGCGAGTAAAACGTTTTCTAACGATAGAAGTGCGAAGGTTATGTTAGGTTGAGTTATGTTAGTTTAAGCTAGGTAGCGTCGTGAAACCACCAAAAACGACGTCGTCTAACGAGATAGTGTTGTTTTATTGCGAGTACGAAACTGCGATAGGTACAATGTTGTGAAAGCACACAAAACGGCATGAACAAGCCAAATACTGCGTGTTGTACCGTTACAAGTGCGAAAGTGCTATGTTGTGATATTCTCGTTAAATCGCATGCAAGCATCGTGAAACCTTAAAGAACAATGTCATTTAGCGAGATACAGCGTTCTGTACTGCAATAAGTTGGTGAAAAACTGTGAGGTTATGCAAATATCGTAATTGTGAACAAAACAGTGTAATAGAGCGTTTTTAGATACAAGTGCGAATGTTAGGTTAGGTCAAGATATGAACCGTCGTAAAACCGCATTAAACAATGTCAATTACTGAGATGCAGTGTTTTTCACCATTAAAAGTGGGGAACTGCGATATTTAATGTGAAAGCGCTTGCAACCGTCGTTAGGTTAGGTTAGGTTAGGTTAGGTTAGGTTAGGTTAGGTTTGGTTAGGTTAGGTTAGGTTAGGTTAGGTTAGGTTAGATTAGGTTAGGTTGGGTTGAGTTGGGTTAGGTTAGGTTAGGTTAGGTTAGGTTGGGTTAGGTTAGGTTAGGTTAGGTTAGGTTACGTTAGGTTAGGTTACGTTAGGTTAGGTTAGGTTAGGTTACGTTAGGTTAGGTTAGGTTAGGTAAGGATAATTTGGTTAGGTAAGGTTAGGTTAGGTTAGGTTAGGTTAGGTTAGGTTGGGTTGGGTGTTGTTGGGTTGGGTTGGGTTGGGTTAGGTTGGGTTAGGTTAGGTTAGGTTACGTTAGGTTAGGTTAGGTTAGGTTACGTTAGGTTATGTTAGGTTAGGTTAGGTTACGTTAGGTTAGGTTAGGTCAGGTGAGGTTAGGTTACGTTAGAATAGGTTAGGTTAGGTTACGTTAGGTTAGGTTAAGTTAGGTTAGGTTAGGTTTGGTTAGGTTAGGTTAGGTTAGCTTAGGTTAGGTTAGGTTGGGATGGGTTGGGTTAGGTTGGGTTAGGTTAGGTCAGGTTAGGTTAGGTTGGGTTAGGTTAGTTTAGGTTAGGTTAGGTTAGGTTAAGTTGGGTTGGGTTAGGTTAGGTTAGGTAGGGTTAGGTTAGGTTAGGTTAGGTTAAGGTATGAACCGTCGTAAAACCGCATTAAACAATGTCACTTAGTGAGATGCAGTGTTTTCACCATTACAAGTCGGGAACTGCGATATCTAATGTGAAAGCGCTTGCAAACGTCGTTAGGTTAGGTTAGGTTAGGTTAGGTTAGGTTAGGTTTGGTTAGGTTAGGTTAGGTTAGGTTAGGGTATGTTAGGTAAGGTTTGGTTAGGTTAGGTTAGGTTAGGTTGGGTTAGGTAAGGTTAGGTTAGGTTAAGATATGAACCGCGCTAAAACAGCATTAAACAATGTCAGTTAGTGAGATGCTGTGTTTTCCACCATTACAAGTCGGGAACTGCGATATCTAATGTGAAAGCGCATGAAACCGTCGTAATCTTGTAGAAAACATTGTAAAGTAGCGAATAAAACGTTTTATAACGATAGAAGTGCGAAGGTTCGGTTAGTTTGAGCTAGGTAGCGTCGTGAAACCATCAAAAACGATGTCATCTAACGAGATAGTGTTGTTTTATTGCGAGTACGAAACTGCGATAGGTGAAATATTGGGAAAGCACACAAAATGGCATGAACTAGCCAGATACTGCGTCTTGTGCCGTTACAAGTGCGAAACTGCTTTATTGTGATATTCTCGTTAAAGCGCATGCAAGTATCGTGAAACCTTAAAGAACGATGTCATCTAGCGAGATACAGCGTTCTGTACTGTAATAAGTTGGTGAGAAACTGTGAGGTCAAGCAAATATCGTAATTGTGAACGAAACAGTGTAATTGAGCGTATTTAGATACAAGTGCGAATGTTAGGTTAGGTTGAGATATCAACCGTCGTAAAACCGCATTAAACAATGTCACTTAGTGAGATGTAGTGTTTTCCAACATTACAAGTCGGGAACTACGATATCTAATGTGAAAGCGCATGAAACCGTCGTAATCGTGTAGAAAACATTGTAAAATTGCGAGTAAAACGTTTTCTAACGATAGAAGTGCGAAGGTTAGGTTAGGTTAGGTTAGTTTAAGCTAGGTAGCGTGGTGAAACTACCAAAAACGACGTCATCTAAGGAGATAGTGTTGTTTTATTGCGAGTGTTAAACTGCGATAGGTGAAATGTTGTGAATGCACACAAAACGGCATGAACAAGCCAAATACTGCGTGTTCTACCGTTACAAGTGCGAAACTGCTATATTGTAATATTCTCGTTAAAGCGCATGCAAGCATTGTGAAACCTTAAAGAACAATGTCATTTAGCGAGATACAGCGTTCTGTACTGCAATAAGTTGGTGAAAAACTGTGAGGTTATGCAAATATCGTAATTGTGAACGAAACAGTGTAATAGAGCGTTTTTCAATACAAGTACGAATGTTAGGTTAGGTTGACATATCAACCGTCGTAAAACCGCATTAAACAATGTCACTTAGTGAGATGTAGTGTTTTTCAACATTACAAGTCGGGAACTACGATATCTAATGTGAAAGCGCATGAAACCGTCGTAATCTTGTAGAAAACATTGTAAAGTGGCGAGTAAAACGTTTTCTAACGATAGAAGTGCGAAGGTTATGTTAGGTTGAGTTATGTTAGTTTAAGCTAGGTAGCGTCGTGAAACCACCAAAAACGACGTCATCTAACGAGATAGTGTTGTTTTATTGCGAGTACGAAACTGCGATAGGTAAAATGTTGTGAAAGCACACAAAACGGCATGAACAAGCCAAATACTGCGTGTTGTACCGTTACAAGTGGGAAACTGCTATGTTGTGACATTCTCGGTAAAGCGCATGCAAGTATCGTGAAACCTTAAAGAACGATGTCATTTAGCGAGATACAGCGTTCTGTACTGTAATAAGTTGGTGAGAAACTGTGAGGTCAAGCAAATATCGTAATTGTGAACGAAACAGTGTAATTGAGCGTCTTCAGATACAAGTGCGAATGTTAGGTTAGGTTGACATATCAACCGTCGTAAAACCGCATTAAACAATGTCACTTAGTGAGATGTAGTGTTTTTCAACATTACAAGTCGGGAACTACGATATCTAATGTGAAAGCGCATGAAACCGTCGTAATCTTGTAGAAAACATTGTAAAGTGGCGAGTAAAACGTTTTCTAACGATAGAAGTGCGAAGGTTAGGTTAGGTTAGGTTAGTTTAAGCTAGGTAGCGTCGTGAAACTACCAAAAACGACGTCATCTAACGAGATAGTGTTGTTTTATAGCGAGTATTAAACTGCGATAGGTGAAATGTTGTGAAAGCACACAAAACGGCATGAACAAGCCAAATATTGCGTGTTCTACCGTTACAAGTGCGAAACTGCTATATTGTGATATTCTCGTTAAAGCGCATGCAAGCATCGTGAAACCTTAAAGAACAATGTCATTTAGCGAGATACAGCGTTCTGTACTGCAATAAGTTGGTGAAAAACTGTGAGGTTATGCAAATATCCTAATTGTGAACGAAACAGTGTAATAGAGCGTTTTTTAATACAAGTGCGAATGTTAGGTTAGGTTAAGATATGAACCGTCGTAAAACCGCATTAATCAATGTCACTTAGTGAGATGCAGTGTTTTTCACCATTACAAGTCGGGAACTGCGATATCTAATGTGAAAGCGCTTGCAAACGTCGTTAGGTTAGGTTAGGTTAGGTTAGGTTAGGTTAGGTTAGGTTAGGTTAGGTTAGGTTAGGTTCGGTTAGGTTAGGTTAGGGTAGGTTAGGTTAGGTTAGGGTATGTTAGGTAAGGTTTGGTTAGGTTAGGTTAGGTTAGGTTGGTTTAGGGAAGGTTAGGTTAGGTTAAGATATGAACCGCGCTAAAACCACGTTAAACAATGTCACTTAGTGAGATGCTGTGTTTTTCACCATTACAAGTCGGGAACTGCGATATCTAATGTGAAAGCGCATGAAACCGTCGTAATCTTGTAGAAAACATTGTAAAGTAGCGAATAAAACGTTTTCTAACGATAGAAGTGCGAAGGTTCGGTTAGTTTGAGTTATGTTAGTTTAAGCTAGGTAGCGTCGTGAAACCACCAAAAACGACGTCATCTAACGAGATAGTGTTGTTTTAATGCGAGTACGAAACTGCGACAGGTAAAATGTTGTGAAAGCACTCAAAACGGCATGAATAAGCCAAATACTGCGTGTTGTACCGTTACAAGTGCGAAACTGCTATGTTGTGACATTCTCGGTAAAGCGCATGCAAGTATCGTGTGAAACCTTAAAGAACGATGTCATTTAGCGAGATACAGCGTTCTGTACTGTAATAAGTTGGTGAGAAACTGTGAGGTCAAGCAAATATCGTAATTGTGAACGAAACAGTGTAATTGAGCGTCTTTAGATACAAGTGCGAATGTTAGGTTAGGTTGACATATCAACCGTCGTAAAACCGCATTAAACAATGTCACTTAGTGAGATGTAGTGTTTTTCAACAATACAAGTCGGGAACTACGATATCTAATGTGAAAGCGCATGAAACCGTCGTAATCTTGTAGAAAACATTGTAAAGTTGCGAGTAAAACGTTTTCTAACGATAGAAGTGCGAAGGTTAGGTTAGGTTAGGTTAGTTTAAGCTAGGTAGCGTCGTGAAACCACCAAAAACGACGTCATCTAACGAGATAGTGTTGTTTTAATGCGAGTACGAAACTGCGACAGGTAAAATGTTGTGAAAGCACTCAAAACGGCATGAATAAGCCAAATACTGCGTGTTGTACCGTTACAAGTGCGAAACTGCTATGTTGTGACATTCTCGGTAAAGCGCATGCAAGTATCGTGAAACCTTAAAGAACGATGTCATTTAGCGAGATACAGCGTTCTGTACTGTAATAAGTTGGTGAGAAACTGTGAGGTCAAGCAAATATCGTAATTGTGAACGAAACAGTGTAATTGAGCGTCTTTAGATACAAGTGCGAATGTTAGGTTAGGTTGACATATCAACCGTCGTAAAACCGCATTAAACAATGTCACTTAGTGAGATGTAGTGTTTTTCAACAATACAAGTCGGGAACTACGATATCTAATGTGAAAGCGCATGAAACCGTCGTAATCTTGTAGAAAACATTGTAAAGTTGCGAGTAAAACGTTTTCTAACGATAGAAGTGCGAAGGTTAGGTTAGGTTAGGTTAGTTTAAGCTAGGTAGCGTCGTGAAACTACCAAAAACGACGTCATCTAACGAGATAGTGTTGTTTTATTGCGAGTATTAAACTGCGATAGGTAAAATGTTGTGAATGCACACAAAACGGCATGAACAAGCAAATACTGCGTGTTCTACCGTTACAAGTGCGAAACTGCTATTTTGTGATATTCTCGTTAAAGCGCATGCAAGCATCGTTAAACCTTAAAGAACGATGTCATTTAGCGAGATACAGCGTTCTGTACTGCAATAGGTTGGTGAAAAACTGTGAGGTTATGCAAATATCGTAATTGTGAACGAAACAGTGTAATAGAGCGTTTTTCAATACAAGTACGAATGATAGGTTAGGTTAAGATATGAACCGTCGTAAAACCGCATTAAACAATGTCACTTAGTGAGATGCAGTGTTTTTCACCATTACAAGTTGGGAACTGCGGTATCTAATGTGAAAGCACTTGCAAACGTCGTTAGGTTAGGTTGGGTTAGGTTAGGTTACGTTAGGTTAGGTTTGGTTAGGTTAGGTTAGGTTAGGTTAGGTTATGTTAGGTTAGGTTGGGTTAGGTTAGGTTAGGTTACGTTAGGTTAAGGTATGAACCGTCGTAAAACCGCAATAAACAATGTCACTTAGTGAGATGCAGTGTTTTTCACCTTTACAAGTTGGGAACTGCGATATCTAATGTGAAAGCGCATGAAACCGTCGTAATCTTGTAGAAAGCAATGTAAAGTAGCGAGTAAAACGTTTTCTAACGATAGAAGTGCGAAGGTCATGTTAGGTTGAGTTATGTTAGTTTAAGCTAGGTAGCGTCGTGAAACTACCAAAAACAACGTCATCTAACGAGATAGTGTTGTTTTATTGCGAGTACGAAACTGCGATAGGTAAAATGTTGTGAAAGCACACAAAACGGCATGAACAAGCCAAATACTGCGTGTTGTACCGTTACAAGTGCGAAACTGCTATATTGTGATATTCTCGTTAAATCGCATGCAAGCATCGTGAAACCTTAAAGAACAATGTCATTTAGCGAGATACAGCGTTCTGTACTGCAATAAGTTGGTGAAAAACTGTGAGGTTATGCAAATATCGTAATTGTGAACAAAACAGTGTAATAGAGCGTTTTTAGATACAAGTGCGAATGTTAGGTTAGGTTAAGATATGAACCGTCGTAAAACCACATTAAACAATGTCAATTACTGAGATGCAGTGTTTTTCACCATTAAAAGTGGGGAACTGCGATATTTAGTGTGAAAGCGCTTGCAACCGTCGTTAGGTTAGGTTAGGTTAGGTTAGGTTAGGATAGGTTTGGTTAGGTTACGTTAGGTTAGGTTACGTTAGGTTAGGTTAGGTTAGGTTACGTTACGTTAGGTTAGGTTAGGTTAGGTAAGGATAATTTGGTTAGGTTAGGTAAGGTTAGGTTAGGTTAGGTTAGGTTGGGTTGGGTGTTGTTGGGTTGGGTTGGGTTGGGTTGGGTTAGGTTTGGTTAGGTTAGGTTAGGTTACGTTAGGTTAGGTTAGGTTAGGTTACGTTAGGTTATGTTAGGTTAGGTTACGTTAGGTTAGGTTAGGTCATGTAAGGTTAGGTTACGTTAGAATAGGTTAGGTTAGGTTACGTTAGGTTAGGTTAAGTTAGGTTAGGTTTGGTTAGGTTAGGTTAGGTTAGGTTACCTTAGGTTAGGTTGGGTTGGGTTGGGTTAGGTTGGGTTAGGTTAGGTTAGGTTGGGTTAGGTTAGTTTAGGTTAGGTTAGGTTAGGTTAGGTTAAGTTGGGTTGGGTTAGGTTAGGTTAGGTTAGGTAAGGTTAGGTTAGGTTAGGTTAGGTTAAGGTATGAACCGTCGTAAAACCGCATTAAACAATGTCACTTAGTGAGATGCAGTGTTTTTCACCTTTACAAGTTGGGAACTGTGATATCTAATGTGAAAGCGCTTGAAACCGTCGTAATGTTGTAGAAAGCAATGTAAAGTAGCGAGTAAAACGTTTTCTAACTATAGAAGTGCGAAGGTCATGTTAGGTTGAGTTAGGTTAGTTTAAGCTAGGTAGCGTCGTGAAACTACCAAAAACAACGTCATCTAACGAGATAGTGTTGTTTTATTGCGAGTACGAAACTGCGATAGGTGAAATGTTGTGAAAGCACACAAAACGGCATGAACAAGCCAAATACTGCGTGTTGTACCGTTACAAGTGCGAAACTGCTATGTTGTGATATTCTCGTTAAAGCGCATGCAAGCATCGTGAAACCTTAAAGAACGATGTCATTTAGCGAGATACAGCGTTCTGTACTGCAATAAGTTGGTGAAAAACTGTGAGGTTATGCAAATATCGTAATTGTGAACGAAACAGTGTAATAGAGCGTTTTTCAATACAAGTACGAATGTTAGGTTAGGTTAAGATATGAACCGTCGTAAAACCGCATTAAACAATGTCACTTAGTGAGATGCAGTGTTTTTCACCATTACAAGTTGGGAACTGCGATATTTAGTGTGAAAGCGCTTGCAACCGTCGTTAGCTTAGGTTAGGTTAGGTTAGGTTAGGTTAGGTTAGGTTTGGTTAATATAGGTTAGGTTAGGTTAGGTTAGATTAGGTTAGGTTGGTTTGAGTTGGGTTAGGTTAGGTTAGGTTAGGTTAGGTTGGGTTAGGTTAGGTTAGGTTAGGTTACGTTAGGTTAGGTTACGTTAGGTTAGGTTAGGTTAGGTTACGTTACGTTAGGTTAGGTTAGGTTAGGTAAGGATAATTTGGTTAGGTTAGGTAAGGTTAGGTTAGGTTAGGTTAGGTTGGGTTGGGTGTTGGGTTGGGTTGGGTTGGGTGTTGGGTTGGGTTAGGTTAGGTTAGGTTAGGTTACGTTAGGTTAGGTTAGGTTAGGTTACGTTAGGTTAGGTTACGTTAGGTTATGTTAGGTTAGGTTAGGTTACGTTAGGTTAGGTTAGGTCAGGTAAGGTTAGGTTACGTTAGAATAGGTTAGGTTAGGTTACGTTAGGTTAGGTTAAGTTAGGTTAGGTTTGGTTAGGTTAGGTTAGGTTAGCTTAGGTTAGGTTGGGTTGGGTTGGGTTAGGTTGGGTTAGGTTAGGTTAGGTTGGGTTATGTTAGTTTAGGTTAGGTTAGGTTAGGTTAGGTTAAGTTGGGTTGGGTTAGGTTAGGTTAGGTTAGGTAAGGTTAGGTTAGGTTAGGTTAGGTTAGGTTAAGGTATGAACCGTCGTAAAACCGCATTAAACAATGTCACTTAGTGAGATGCAGTGTTTTTCACCTTTACAAGTTGGGAACTGTGATATCTAATGTGAAAGTGCTTGAAACCGTCGTAATGTTGTAGAAAGCAATGTAAAGTAGCGAGTAAAACGTTTTCTAACGATAGAAGTGCGAAGGTCATGTTGAGTTATGTTAGTTTAAGCTAGGTAGCGTCGTGAAACTACCAAAAACCACGTCATCTAACGAGATAGTGTTGTTTTATTGCGAGTACGAAACTGCGATAGGTGAAATGTTGTGAAAGCACACAAAACGGCATGAACAAGCCAAATACTGCGTGTTCTACCGTTACAAGTGCGAAACTGCTTTATTGTGATATTCTCGTTAAATCGCATGCAAGCATCGCGAAACCTTAAAGAACAAAGTCATTTAGCGAGATACAGCGTTCTGTACTGCAATAAGTTGGTGAAAAACTGTGAGGTTATGCAAATATCGTAATTGTGAACAAAACAGTGTAATAGAGCGTTTTTAGATACAAGTGCGAACGTTAGGTTAGGTTAAGATATGAACCGTCGTAAAACCGCATTAAACAATGTCAATTACTGAGATGCAGTGTTTTTCACCATTAAAAGTGGGGAACTGCGATATTTAATGTGAAAGCGCATGAAACCGTCGTAATCTTGTAGAAAACATTGTAAAGTTGCGAGTAAAACGTTTTCTAACGATAGAAGTGCGAAGGTTAGGTTAGGTTAGGTTAGTTTAAGCTAGGTAGCGTCGTGAAACTACCAAAAACGACGTCATCTAACGAGATAGTGTTGTTTTATTGCGAGTATTAAACTGCGATAGGTAAAATGTTGTGAATGCACACAAAACGGCATGAACAAGCCAAATACTGCGTGTTCTACCGTTACAAGTGCGAAACTGCTATATTGTGATATTCTCGTTGAAGCGCATGCAAGCATCGTGAAACCTTAAAGAACGATGTCATTTAGCGAGATACAGCGTTCTGTACTGCAATAAGTTGGTGAAAAACTGTGAGGTTATGCAAATATCCTAATTGTGAACGAAACAGTGTAATAGAGCGTTTTTTAATACAAGTGCGAATGTTAGGTTAAGATATGAACCGTCGTAAAACCGCATTAATCAATGTCACTTAGTGAGATGCAGTGTTTTTCACCATTACAAGTCGGGAACTGCGATATCTAATGTGAAAGCGCTTGCAAACGTCGTTAGGTTAGGTTAGGTTAGGTTACGTTAGGTTAGGTTTGGTTAGGTTCGGTTAGGTTAGGTTATGTTAGGTTAGGTTGGGTTAGGTTAGGTTAGGTTACGTTAGGTTAAGGTATGAACCGTCGTAAAACCGCAATAAACAATGTCACTTAGTGAGATGCAGTGTTTTTCACCTTTACAAGTTGGGAACTGCGATATCTAATGCGAAAGCGCTTGAAACCGTCGTAATGTTGTAGAAAGCAATGTAAAGTAGCGAGTAAAACGTTTTCTAACGATAGAAGTGCGAAGGTTATGTTAGGTTGAGTTATGTTAGTTTAAGCTAGGTAGCGTCGTGAAACCACCAAAAACGACGTCATCTAACGAGATAGTGTTGTTTTATTGCGAGTACGAAACTGCGATAGGTAAAATGTTGTGAAAGCACACAAAACGGCATGAACAAGCCAAATACTGCGTGTTGTACCGTTACAAGTGCGAAAGTGCTGTGTTGTGGCATTCTCGGTAAAGCGCATGCAAGTATCGTGAAACCTTAAAAAACGATGTCATTTAGCGAGATACAGCGTTCTGTACTGTAATAAGTTGGTGAGAAACTGTGAGGTCAAGCAAATATCGTAATTGTGAACGAAACAGTGTAATTGAGCGTCTTTAGATACAAATGCGAATGTTAGGTTAGGTTGACATACCAACCGTCGTAAAACCGCATTAAACAATGTCACTTAGTGAGATGTAGTGTTTTTCAACATTACAAGTCGGGAACTACGATATCTAATGTGAAAGCGCATGAAACCGTCGTAATCTTGTAGAAAACATTGTAAAGTGGCGAGTAAAACGTTTTCTAACGATAGAAGGCGAAGGTTAGGTTAGGTTAGGTTAGTTTAAGCTAGGTAGCGTCGTGAAACTACCAAAAACGACGTCATCTAACGAGATAGTGTTGTTTTATTGCGAGTATTAAACTGCGATAGGTAAAATGTTGTGAATGCACACAAAACGGCATGAACAAGCCAAATACTGCGTGTGCTACCGTTACAAGTGCGAAACTGCTATATTGTGATATTCTCGTTAAAGCGCATGCAAGCATCGTGAAACCTTAAAGAACGATGTCATTTAGCGAGATACAGCGTTCTGTACTTCAATAAGTTGGTGAAAAACTGTGAGGTTATGCAAATATCGTAATTGTGAACGAAACAGTGTAATAGAGCGTTTTTCAATACAAGTACGAGTGTTTGGTTTGGTTAAGATATGAACCGTCGTAAAACCGCATTAAACAATGTCACTTAGTGAGATGCAGTGTTTTTCACCATTACAAGTTGGGAACTGCGATATCTAATGTGAAAGCACTTGCAAACGTCGTTAGGTTAGGTTAGGTTAGGTTAGGTTACGTTAGGTTAGGTTTGGTTAGGTTAGGTTAGGTTAGGTTATGTTAGGTTAGGTTGGGTTAGGTTAGGTTAGGTTACGTTAGGTTAAGGTATGAACCGTCGTAAAACCGCAATAAACAATGTCACTTAGTGAGATGCAGTGTTTTTCACCATTACAAGTCGGGAACTGCGATATCTAATGTGAAAGCGCATGAAACCGTCGTAATCTTGTAGAAAGCAATGTAAAGTAGCGAGTAAAACGTTTTCTAACGATAGAAGTGCGAAGGTCATGTTAGGTTGAGTTATGTTAGTTTAAGCTAGGTAGCGTCGTGAAACTACCAAAAACAACGTCATCTAACGAGATAGTGTTGTTTTATTGCGAGTACGAAACTGCGATAGGTGAAATGTGAAAGCACACAAAACGGCATGAACAAGCCAAATACTGCGTGTTGTACCGTTACAAGTGCGAAACTGCTATGTTGTGATATTCTCGTTAAAGCGCATGCAAGCATCGTGAAACCTTAAAGAACGATGTCATTTAGCGAGATACAGCGTTCTGTACTGCAATAAGTTGGTGAAAAACTGTGAGGTTATGCAAATATCCTAATTGTGAACGAAACAGTGTAATAGAGCGTTTTTTAATACAAGTGCGAATGTTAGGTTAGGTTAAGATATGAACCGTCGTAAAACCGCATTAATCAATGTCACTTAGTGAGATGCAGTGTTTTTCACCATTACAAGTCGGGAACTGCGATATCTAATGTGAAAGCGCTTGCAAACGTCGTTAGGTTAGGTTAGGTTAGGTTAGGTTACGTTAGGTTAGGTTAGGTTAGGTTTGGTTAGGTTAGGTTAGGTTAGGTTAGGTTAAGGTATGAACCGTCGTAAAACCGCAATAAACAATGTCACTTAGTGAGATGCAGTGTTTTTCACCTTTACAAGTTGGGAACTGCGATATCTAATGTGAAAGCGCTTGAAACCGTCGTAATGTTGTAGAAAGCAATGTAAAGTAGCGAGTAAAACGTTTTCTAACGATAGAAGTGCGAAGGTTATGTTAGGTTGAGTTATGTTAGTTTAAGCTAGGTAGCGTCGTGAAACCACCAAAAACGACGTCATCTAACGAGATAGTGTTGTTTTATTGCGAGTACGAAACTGCGATAGGTAAAATGTTGTGAAAGCACACAAAACGGCATGAACAAGCCAAATACTGCGTGTTGTACCGTTACAAGTGCGAAAGTGCTATGTTGTGACATTCTCGGTAAAGCGCATGCAAGTATCGTGAAACCTTAAAGAACGATGTCATTTAGCGAGATACAGCGTTCTGTACTGTAATAAGTTGGTGAGAAACTGTGAGGTCAAGCAAATATCGTAATTGTGAACGAAACAGTGTAATTGAGCGTCTTGAGATACAAGTGCGAATGTTAGGTTAGGTTGACATATCAACCGTCGTAAAACCGCATTAAACAATGTCACTTAGTGAGATGTAGTGTTTTCAACATTACAAGTCGGGAACTACGATATCTAATGTGAAAGCGCATGAAACCGTCGTAATCTTGTAGAAAACATTGTAAAGTGGCGAGTAAAACGTTTTCTAACGATAGAAGTGCGAAGGTTAGGTTAGGTTAGGTTAGTTTAAGCTAGGTAGCGTCGTGAAACCACCAAAAACGACGTCGTCTAACGAGATAGTGTTGTTTCATTGCGAGTATTAAACTGCGATAGGTGAAATGTTGTGAAAGCACACAAAACGGCATGAACAAGCCAAATACTGCGTGTTCTACCGTTACAAGTGCGAAACTGCTATATTGTGATATTCTCGTTAAATCGCATGCAAGCATCGTGAAACCTTAAAGAACAATGTCATTTAGCGAGATACAGCGTTCTGTACTGCAATAAGTTGGTGAAAAACTGTGAGGTTATGCAAATATCGTAATTGTGAACAAAACAGTGTAATAGAGCGTTTTTAGATAAAAGTGCGAATGTTAGGTTAGGTTAAGATATGAACCGTCGTAAAACCGCATTAAACAATGTCAATTACTGAGATGCAGTGTTTTTCACCATTAAAAGTGGGGAACTGCGATATTTAATGTGAAAGCGCTTGCAACCGTCGTTAGGTTAGGTTAGGTTAGGTTAGGTTAGGTTTGGTTAGGTTAGGTTAGGTTAGGTTTGGTTAGGTTAGGTTAGGTTAGGTTAGGTTAGCTTAGGTTAGGTTGGGTTGGGTTGGGTTAGGTTGGGTTAGGTTAGGTTAGGTTGGGTTAGGTTAGTTTAGGTTAGGTTAGGTTAGGTTAGGTTAAGTTGGGTTGGGTTAGGTTAGGTTAGGTTAGGTAAGGTTAGGTTAGGTTAGGTTAGGTTAGGTTAAGGTATGAACCGTCGTAAAACCGCATTAAACAATGTCACTTAGTGAGATGCAGTGTTTTTCACCTTTACAAGTTGGGAACTGTGATATCTAATGTGAAAGCGCTTGAAACCTTCGTAATGTTGTAGAAAGCAATGTAAAGTAGCGAGTAAAACGTTTTCTAACGATAGAAGTGCGAAGGTCATGTTAGGTTGAGTTAGGTTAGTTTAAGCTAGGTAGCGTCGTGAAACTACCAAAAACAACGTCATCTAACGAGATAGTGTTGTTTTATTGCGAGTACGAAACTGCGATAGGTGAAATGTTGTGAAAGCACACAAAACGGCATGAACAAGCCAAATACTGCGTGTTGTACCGTTACAAGTGCGAAACTGCTATGTTGTGATATTCTCGTTAAAGCGCATGCAAGCATCGTGAAACCTTAAAGAACGATGTCATTTAGCGAGATACAGCGTTCTGTACTGCAATAAGTTGGTGAAAAACTGTGAGGTTATGCAAATATCGTAATTGTGAACGAAACAGTGTAATAGAGCGTTTTTCAATACAAGTACGAATGTTAGGTTAGGTTAAGATATGAACCGTCGTAAAACCGCATTAAACAATGTCACTTAGTGAGATGCAGTGTTTTTCACCATTACAAGTTGGGAACTGCGATATTTAGTGTGAAAGCGCTTGCAACCGTCGTTAGGTTAGGTTAGGTTAGGTTAGGTTTGGTTTGGTTAATTTAGGTTAGGTTAGGTTAGGTTAGATTAGGTTAGGTTGGTTTGAGTTGGGTTAGGTTAGGTTAGGTTAGGTTAGGTTGGGTTAGGTTAGGTTAGGTTAGGTTACGTTAGGTTAGGTTACGTTAGGTTAGGTTAGGTTAGGTTACGTTACGTTAGGTTAGGTTACGTTAGGTAAGGATAATTTGGTTAGGTTAGGTAAGGTTAGGTTAGGTTAGGTTAGGTTGGGTTAGGTTAGGTTAGGTTACGTTAGGTTATGTTAGGTTAGGTTAGGTTACGTGAGGTTAGGTTAGGTCAGGTAAGGTTAGGTTACGTTAGAATAGGTTAGGTTAGGTTACGTTAGGTTAGGTTAAGTTAGGTTAGGTTTGGTTAGGTTAGGTTAGGTTAGCTTAGGTTAGGTTGGGTTGGGTTGGGTTAGGTTGGGTTAGGTTAGGTTAGGTTGGGTTAGTTTAGGTTAGGTTAGGTTAGGTTAGGTTAAGTTGGGTTGGGTTAGGTTAGGTTAGGTTAGGTAAGGTTAGGTTAGGTTAGGTTAGGTTAGGTTAAGGTATGAACCGTCGTAAAACCGCATTAAACAATGTCACTTAGTGAGATGCAGTGTTTTTCACCTTTACAAGTTGGGAACTGTGATATCTAATGTGAAAGTGCTTGAAACCGTCGTAATGTTGTAGAAAGCAATGTAAAGTAGCGAGTAAAACGTTTTCTAACGATAGAAGTGCGAAGGTCATGTTAGGTTGAGTTATGTTAGTTTAAGCTAGGTAGCGTCGTGAAACTACCAAAAACAACGTCATCTAACGAGATAGTGTTGTATTATTGCGAGTACGAAACTGCGATAGGTGAAATGTTGTGAAAGCACACAAAACGGCATGAACAAGCCAAATACTGCGTGTTGTACCGTTACAAGTGCGAAACTGCTATGTTGTGATATTCTCGTTAAAGCGCATGCAAGCATCGTGAAACCTTAAATAACGATGTCATTTAGCGAGATACAGCGTTCTGTACTGCAATAAGTTGGTGAAAAACTGTGAGGTTATGCAAATATCCTAATTGTGAACGAAACAGTGTAATAGAGCGTTTTTAATACAAGTGCGAATGTTAGGTTAGGTTAAGATATGAACCGTCGTAAAACCGCATTAAACAATGTCACTTAGTGAGATGCAGTGTTTTTCACCATTACAAGTTGGGAACTGCAATATCTAATGTGAAAGCACTTGCAAACGTCGTTAGGTTAGGTTAGGTTAGGTTAGGTTAGGTTATGTTAGGTTAGGTTGGGTTAGGTTAGGTTAGGTTACGTTAGGTTAAGGCATGAACCGTCGTAAAACCTCAATAAACAATGTCACTTAGTGAGATGCAGTGTTTTTAACCTTTACAAGTTGGGAACTGCGATATCTAAAGTGAAAGCGCTTGAAACCGTCGTAATGTTGTAGAAAGCAATGTAAAGTAGCGAGTAAAACGTTTTCTAACGATAGAAGTGCGAAGGTTATGTTAGGTTGAGTTATGTTAGTTTAAGCTAGGTAGCGTCGTGAAACCACCAAAAACGACGTCGTCTAACGAGATAGTGTTGTTTTATTGCGAGTATTAAACTGCGATAGGTGAAATGTTGTGAAAGCACACAAAACGGCATGAACAAGCCAAATACTGCGTGTTCTACCGTTACAAGTGCAAAAACTGCTATATTGTGATATTCTCGTTAAATCGCATGCAAGCATCGTGAAACCTTAAAGAACAATGTCATTTAGCGAGATACAGCGTTCTGTACTGCAATAAGTTGGTGAAAAACTGTGAGGTTATGCAAATATCGTAATTGTGAACAAAACAGTGTAATAGAGCGTTTTTAGATACAAGTGCGAATGTTAGGTTAGGTTAAGATATGAACCGTCGTAAAACCGCATTAAACAATGTCAATTACTGAGATGCAGTGTTTTTCACCATTAAAAGTGGGGAACTGCGATATTTAATGTGAAAGCGCTTGCAACCGTCGTTAGGTTAGGTTAGGTTAGGTTAGGTTAGGTTTGGTTAGGTTAGGTTAGGTTAGGTTAGGGTATGTTAGGTTAGGTTAGGTTAGGTTGGGTTAGGTAAGGTTAGGTTAGGTTAAGATATGAACCGTCGTAAAACCGCATTAAACAATGTCACTTAGTGAGATGCTGTGTTTTCCACCATTACAAGTCGGGAACTGCGATATCTAATGTGAAAGCGCATGAAACCGTCGTAATCTTGTAGAAAACATTGTAAAGTAGCGAATAAAACGTTTTCTAACGATAGAAGTGCGAAGGTTCGGTTAGTTTGAGCTAGGTAGCGTCGTGAAACCACCAAAAACGATGTCATCTAACGAGATAGTGCTGTTTTATTGCGAGTACGAAACTGCGATAGGTGAAATATTGTGAAAGCACACAAAACGGCATGAACAAGCCAAATACTGCGTGTTCTACCGTTACAAGTGCGAAACTGCTATATTGTGATATTCTCGTTAAAGCGCATGCAAGCATCGTGAAACCTTAAAGAAAAATGCCATTTAGCGAGATACAGTGTTCTGTACTGCAATAAGTTGGTGAAAAACTGTGAGGTTATGCAAATATCCTAATTGTGAACGAAACAGTGTAATAGAGCGTTTTTTAATACAAGTGCGAATGTTAGGTTAGGTTAAGATATGAACCGTCGTGAAACCGCATTAATCAATGTCACTTAGGGAGATGCAGTGTTTTTCACCATTACAAGTCGGGAACTGCGATATCTAATGTGAAAGCGCTTGCAAACGTCGTTAGGTTAGGTTAGGTTAGGTTAGGTTAGGTTAGGTTACGTTAGGTTAGGTTAGGTTAGGTTTGGTTAGGTTAGGTTAGGTTAGGTTAGGGTATGTTAGGTAAGGTTTGGTTAGGTTAGGTTAGGTTAGGTTGGTTTAGGTAAGGTTAGGTTAGGTTAAGATATGAACCGCGCTAAAACCGCGTTAAACAATGTCACTTAGTGAGATGCAGTGTTTTTCACCTTTACAAGTTGGGAACTGCGATATCTAATGCGAAAGCGCTTGAAACCGTCGTAATGTTGTAGAAAGCAATGTAAAGTAGCGAGTAAAACGTTTTCTAACGATAGAAGTGCGAAGGTTATGTTAGGTTGAGTTATGTTAGTTTAAGCTAGGTAGCGTCGTGAAACCACCAAAAACGACGTCATCTAACGAGATAGTGTTGTTTTATTGCGAGTACGAAACTGCGATAGGTAAAATGTTGTGAAAGCACACAAAACGGCATGAACAAGCCAAATACTGCGTGTTGTACCGTTACAAGTGCGAAAGTGCTGTGTTGTGGCATTCTCGGTAAAGCGCATGCAAGTATCGTGAAACCTTAAAAAACGATGTCATTTAGCGAGATACAGCGTTCTGTACTGTAATAAGTTGGTGAGAAACTGTGAGGTCAAGCAAATATCGTAATTGTGAACGAAACAGTGTAATTGAGCGTCTTTAGATACAAGTGCGAATGTTAGGTTAGGTTGACATATCAACCGTCGTAAAACCGCATTAAACAATGTCACTTAGTGAGATGCAGTGTTTTTCAACATTACAAGTCGGGAACTACGATATCTAATGTGAAAGCGCATGAAACCGTCGTAATCTTGTAGAAAACATTGTAAAGTGGCGAGTAAAACGTTTTCTAACGATAGAAGGCGAAGGTTAGGTTAGGTTAGGTTAGTTTAAGCTAGGTAGCGTCGTGAAACTACCAAAAACGACGTCATCTAACGAGATAGTGTTGTTTTATTGCGAGTATTAAACTGCGATAGGTAAAATGTGTTGAATGCACACAAAACGGCATGAACAAGCCAAATACTGCGTGTGCTACCGTTACAAGTGCGAAACTGCTATATTGTGATATTCTCGTTAAAGCGCATGCAAGCATCGTGAAACCTTAAATAACGATGTCATTTAGCGAGATACAGCGTTCTGTACTGCAATAAGTTGGTGAAAAACTGTGAGGTTATGCAAATATCGTAATTGTGAACGAAACAGTGTAATAGAGCGTTTTTCAATACAAGTACGAATGTTAGGTTAGGTTAAGATATGAACCGTCGTAAAACCGCATTAAACAATGTCACTTAGTGAGATGCAGTGTTTTTCACCATTACAAGTTGGGAACTGCGATATCTAATGTGAAAGCACTTGCAAACGTCGTTAGGTTAGGTTAGGTTAGGTTAGGTTAGGTTAGGTTACGTTAGGTTAGGTTTGGTTAGGTTAGGTTAGGTTAGGTTATGTTAGGTTAGGTTGGGTTAGGTTAGGTTAGGTTACGTTAGGTTAAGGTATGAACCGTCGTAAAACCGCACTAAACAATGTCACTTAGTAAGATGCAGTGTTTTTCACCTTTACAAGTTGGGAACTGCGATATCTAATGTGAAAGCGCTTGAAACCGTCGTATTGTTGGAGAAAGCAATGTAAAGTAGCGAGTAAAACGTTTTCTAACGATAGAAGTGCGAAGGTTATGTTAGGTTGAGTTATGTTAGTTTAAGCTAGGTAGCGTCGTGAAACCACCAAAAACGACGTCATCTAACGAGATAGTGTTGTTTTTTTGCGAGTAAGAAACTGCGATAGGCAAAATGTTGTGAAAGCACACAAAACGGCATGAACAAGCCAAATACTGCGTGTTCTCCCGTTACAAGTGCGAAACTGCTATATTGTGATATTCTCGTTAAAGCGCATGCAAGCATCGTGAAACCTTAAAGAACAATGTCATTTAGCGAGATACAGCGTTCTGTACTGTAATAAGTTGGTGAGAAACTGTGAGGTCAAGCAAATATCGTAATTGTGAACGAAACAGTGTAATTGAGCGTCTTTAGATACAAGTGGGAATGTAAGGTTAGGTTAAGATATGAACCGTCGTAAAACCGCATTAATCAATGTCACTTAGTGAGATGCAGTGTTTTTCACCATTACAAGTCGGGAACTGCGATATCTAATGTGAAAGCGCTCGCAAACGTCGTTAGGTTAGGTTAGGTTAGGTTAGGTTAGGTTACGTTAGGTTAGGTTAGGTTAGGTTAGGTTTGGTTAGGTTAGGTTAGGTTAGGTTAGGGTATGTTAGGTAAGGTTTGGTTAGGTTAGGTTAGGTGAGGTTGGTTTAGGTAAGGTTAGGTTAGGTTAAGATATGAACCGCGCTAAAACCGCATTAAACAATGTCACTTAGTGAGATGCTGTGTTTTTCACCATTACAAGTCGGGAACTGCGATATCTAATGTGAAAGCGCATGAAACCGTCGTAATCTTGTAGAAAGCAATGTAAAGTAGCGAGTAAAACGTTTTCTAACGATAGAAGTGCGAAGGTCATGTTAGGTTGAGTTATGTTAGTTTAAGCTAGGTAGCGTCGTGAAACTACCAAAAACAACGTCATCTAACGAGATAGTGTTGTTTTATTGCGAGTACGAAACTGCGATAGGTGAAATGTTGTGAAAGCACACAAAACGGCATGAACAAGCCAAATACTGCGTGTTGTACCGTTACAAGTGCGAAACTGCTATGTTGTGATATTCTCGTTAAAGCGCATGCAAGCATCGTGAAACCTTAAAGAACGATGTCATTTAGCGAGATACAGCGTTCTGTACTGCAATAAGTTGGTGAAAAACTGTGAGGTTATGCAAATATCCTAATTGTGAACGAAACAGTGTAATAGAGCGTTTTTTAATACAAGTGCGAATGTTAGGTTAGGTTAAGATATGAACCGTCGTAAAACCGCATTATTCAATGTCACTTAGTGAGATGCAGTGTTTTTCACCATTACAAGTCGGGAACTGCGATATCTAATGTGAAAGCGCTCGCAAACGTCGTTAGGTTAGGTTAGGTTAGGTTAGGTTAGGTTACGTTAGGTTAGGTTAGGTTAGGTTAGGTTTGGTTAGGTTAGGTTAGGTTAGGTTAGGGTATGTTAGGTAAGGTTTGGTTAGGTTAGGTTAGGTGAGGTTGGTTTAGGTAAGGTTAGGTTAGGTTAAGATATGAACCGCGCTAAAACCGCAATAAACAATGTCACTTAGTGAGATGCAGTGTTTTTCACCTTTACAAGTTGGGAACTGCGATATCTAATGTGAAAGCGCTTGAAACCGTCGTAATGTTGTAGAAAGCAATGTAAAGTAGCGAGTAAAACGTTTTCTAACGATAGAAGTGCGAAGGTTATGTTAGGTTGAGTTATGTTAGTTTAAGCTAGGTAGCGTCGTGAAACCACCAAAAACGACGTCATCTAACGAGATAGTGTTGTTTTATTGCGAGTACGAAACTGCGATAGGTAAAATGTTGTGAAAGCACACAAAACGGCATGAACAAGGCAAATACTGCGTGTTGTACCGTTACAAGTGCGAAAGTGCTATGTTGTGACATTCTCGGTAAAGCGCATGCAAGTATCGTGAAACCTTAAAGAACGATGTCATTTAGCGAGATACAGCGTTCTGTACTGTAATAAGTTGGTGAGAAACTGTGAGGTCAAGCAAATATCGTAATTGTGAACGAAACAGTGTAATTGAGCGTCTTTAGATACAAGTGCGAATGTTAGGTTAGGTTGACATATCAACCGTCGTAAAACCGCATTAAACAATGTCACTTAGTGAGATGTAGTGTTTTCAACATTACAAGTCGGGAACTACGATATCTAATGTGAAAGCGCATGAAACCGTCGTAATCTTGTAGAAAACATTGTAAAGTGGCGAGTAAAACGTTTTCTAACGATAGAAGTGCGAAGGTTAGGTTAGGTTAGGTTAGTTTAAGCTAGGTAGCGTCGTGAAACTACCAAAAACGACGTCATCTAACGAGATAGTGTTGTTTTATAGCGAGTATTAAACTGCGATAGGTGAAATGTTGTGAAAGCACACAAAACGGCATGAACAAGCCAATTACTGCGTGTTCTACCGTTACAAGTGCGAAACTGCTATATTGTGATATTCTCGTTAAATCGTATGCAAGCATCGTGAAACCTTAAAGAACAATGTCATTTAGCGAGATACAGCGTTCTGTACTGCAATAAGTTGGTGAAAAACTGTGAGGTTATGCAAATATCGTAATTGTGAACAAAACAGTGTAATAGAGCGTTTTTAGATACAAGTGCGAATGTTAGGTTAGGTTAAGATATGAACCATCGTAAAACCGCATTAAACAAGGTCAATTACTGAGATGCAGTGTTTTTCACCATTAAAAGTGGGGAACTGCGATATTTAGTGTGAAAGCGCTTGCAACCGTCGTTAGGTTAGGTTAGGTTAGGTTAGGATAGGTTTGGTTAGGTTACGTTAGGTTAGGTTACGTTAGGTTAGGTTAGGTTAGGTTACGTTACGTTAGGTTAGGTTAGGTTAGGTAAGGATAATTTGGTTAGGTTAGGTAAGGTTAGGTTAGGTTAGGTTAGGTTGGGTTGGGTGTTGTTGGGTTGGGTTGGGTTGGGTTAGGTTGGGTTAGGTTAGGTTAGGTTACGTTAGGTTAGGTTAGGTTAGGTTACGTTAGGTTATGTTAGGTTAGGTTAGGTTACGTTAGGTTAGGTTAGGTCAGGTAAGGTTAGGTTACGTTAGAATAGGTTAGGTTAGGTTACGTTAGGTTAGGTTAAGTTAGGTTAGGTATGGTTAGGTTAGGTTAGGTTAGCTTAGGTTAGGTTGGGTTGGGTTGGGTTAGGTTGGGTTAGGTTGGGTTAGGTTAGGTTAGGTTGGGTTAGGTTAGATTAGGTTAGGTTAGGTTAGGTTAGGTTAAGTTGGGTTGGGTTAGGTTAGGTTAGGTTAGGTAAGGTTAGGTTAGGTTAGGTTAGGTTAAGGTATGAACCGTCGTAAAACCGCATTAAACAATGTCACTTAGTGAGATGCAGTGTTTTTCACCTTTACAAGTTGGGAACTGTGATATCTAATGTGAAAGTGCTTGAAACCGTCGTAATGTTGTAGAAAGCAATGTAAAGTAGCGAGTAAAACGTTTTCTAACGATAGAAGTGTGAAGGTCATGTTAGGTTGAGTTATGTTAGTTTAAGCTAGGTAGCGTCGTGAAACCACCAAAAACGACGTCGTCTAACGAGATAGTGTTGTTTTATTGCGAGTATTAAACTGCGATAGGTGAAATGTTGTGAAAGCACACAAAACGGCATGAACAAGCCAAATACTGCGTGTTCTACCGTTACAAGTGCGAAACTGCTATATTGTGATATTCTCGTTAAATCGCATGCAAGCATCGTGAAACCTTAAAGAACAATGTCATTTAGCGAGATACAGCGTTCTGTACTGCAATAAGTTGGTGAAAAACTGTGAGGTTATGCAAATATCGTAATTGTGAACAAAACAGTGTAATAGAGCGTTTTTAAATACAAGTGCGAATGTTAGGTTAGGTTAAGATATGAACCGTCGTAAAACCGCATTAAACAATGTCAATTACTGAGATGCAGTGTTTTTCACCATTAAAAGTGGGGAACTGCGATATTTAATGTGAAAGCGCTTGCAACCGTCGTTAGGTTAGGTTAGGTTAGGTTAGGTTAGGTTAGGTTAGGTTTGGTTAGGTTAGCTTAGGTTAGGTTAGGTTAGGTTAGATTAGGTTAGGTTGGGTTGAGTTGGGTTAGGTTAGGTTAGGTTAGGTTAGGTTGGGTTAGGTTAGGTTAGGTTAGGTTAGGTTACGTTAGGTTAGGTTACGTTAGGTTAGGTTAGGTTAGGTTACGTTAGGTTAGGTTAGGTTAGGTAAGGATAATTTGGTTAGGTTAGGTAAGGTTAGGTTAGGTTAGGTTAGGTTGGGTTAGGTTGGGTTAGGTTAGGTTAGGTTACGTTAGGTTGGGTTAGGTTAGGTTAGGTTACGTTAGGTTAGGTTAGGTTAGGTTACGTTAGGTTATGTTAGGTTAGGTTAGGTTACGTTAGGTTAGGATAGGTCAGGTAAGGTTAGGTTACGTTAGAATAGGTTAGGTTAGGTTACGTTAGGTTAGGTTAAGTTAGGTTAGGTTAGGTTTGGTTAGGTTAGGTTAGGTTAGCTTAGGTTAGGTTAGGTTGGGATGGGTTGGGTTAGGTTGGGTTAGGTTAGGTTAGGTTAGGTTAGGTTAGGTTGGGTTAGGTTAGTTTAGGTTAGGTTAGGTTAGGTTAGGTTAAGTTGGGTTGGGTTAGGTTAGGTTAGGTTAGGTAAGGTTAGGTTAGGTTAGGTTAGGTTAGGTTAAGGTATGAACCGTCGTAAAACCGCATTAAACAATGTCACTTAGTGAGATGCAGTTTTTTCACCATTACAAGTCGGGAACTGCGATATCTAAGGTGAAAGCGCTTGCAAACGTCGTTAGGTTAGGTTAGGTTAGGTTAGGTTTGGTTAGGTTAGGTTAGGTTAGGTTAGGGTATGTTAGGTTAGGTTAGGTTAGGTTGGGTTAGGTAAGGTTAGGTTAGGTTAAGATATGAACCGCGCTAAAACCGCATTAAACAATGTCACTTAGTGAGATGCTGTGTTTTCTACCATTACAAGTCGGGAACTGCGATATCTAATGTGAAAGCGCATGAAACCGTCGTAATCTTGTAGAAAACATTGTAAAGTAGCGAATAAAACGTTTTCTAACGATAGAAGTGCGAAGGTTCGGTTAGTTTGAGCTAGGTAGCGTCGTGAAACCACCAAAAACGATGTCATCTAACGAGATAGTGCTGTTTTATTGCGAGTACGAAACTGCGATAGGTGAAATATTGGGAAAGCACACAAAATGGCATGAACTAGCCAGATACTGCGTGTTGTACCGTTACAAGTGCGAAACTGCTATGTTGTGACATTCTCGGTAAAGCGCATGCAAGTATCGTGAAACCTTAAAGAACGATGTCATTTAGCGAGATACAGCGTTCTGTACTGTAATAAGTTGGTGAGAAAGTGTGAGGTCAAGCAAATATCGTAATTGTGAACGAAACAGTGTAATTGAGCGTCTTCAGATACAAGTGCGAATGTTAGGTTAGGTTGACATATCAACCGTCGTAAAACCGCATTAAACAATGTCACTTAGTGAGATGTAGTGTTTTTCAACATTACAAGTCGGGAACTACGATATCTAATGTGAAAGCGCATGAAACCGTCGTAATCTTGTAGAAAACATTGTAAAGTGGCGAGTAAAACGTTTTCTAACGATAGAAGTGCGAAGGTTAGGTTAGGTTAGGTTAGTTTAAGCTAGGTAGCGTCGTGAAACTACCAAAAACGACGTCATCTAACGAGATAGTGTTGTTTTATAGCGAGTATTAAACTGTGATAGGTGAAATGTTGTGAAAGCACACAAAACGGCATGAACAAGCCAAATACTGCGTGTTCTACCGTTACAAGTGCGAAACTGCTATATTGTGATATTCTCGTTAAAGCGCATGCAAGCATCGTGAAACCTTAAAGAACAATGTCATTTAGCGAGATACAGCGTTCTGTACTGCAATAAGTTGGTGAAAAACTGTGAGGTTATGCAAATATCCTAATTGTGAACGAAACAGTGTAATAGAGCGTTTTTTAATACAAGTGCGAATGTTAGGTTAGGTTAAGATATGAACCGTCGTAAAACCGCATTAATCAATGTCACTTAGTGAGATGCAGTGTTTTTCACCATTACAAGTCGGGAACTGCGATATCTAATGTGAAAGCGCTTGCAAACGTCGTTAGGTTAGGTTAGGTTAGGTTAGGTTACGTTAGGTTAGGTTAGGTTAGGTTAGGTTAGGTTTGGTTAGGTTAGGTTAGGTTAGGTTAGGTTAGGTTACGTTAGGTTAAGGTATGAACCGTCGTAAAACCGCAATAAACAATGTCACTTAGTGAGATGCAGTGTTTTTCACCTTTACAAGTTGGGAACTGCGATATCTAATGTGAAAGCGCTTGAAACCGTCGTAATGTTGTAGAAAGCAATGTAAAGTAGCGAGTAAAACGTTTTCTAACGATAGAAGTGCGAAGGTTATGTTAGGTTGAGTTATGTTAGTTTAAGCTAGGTAGCGTCGTGAAACCACCAAAAACGACGTCATCTAACGAGATAGTGTTGTTTTATTGCGAGTACGAAACTGCGATAGGCAAAATGTTGTGAAAGCACACAAAACGGCATGAACAAGCCAAATACTGCGTGTTCTACCGTTACAAGTGCGAAACTGCTATATTGTGATATTCTCGTTAAAGCGCATGCAAGCATCGTGAAACCTTAAAGAACAATGTCATTTAGCGAGATACAGCGTTCTGTACTGCAATAAGTTGGTGAAAAACTGTGAGGTTATGCAAATATCCTAATTGTGAACGAAACAGTGTAATAGAGCGTTTTTTAATACAAGTGCGAATGTTAGGTTAGGTTAAGATATGAACCGTCGTAAAACCGCATTAATCAATGTCACTTAGTGAGATGCAGTGTTTTTCACTATTACAAGTCGGGAACTGCGATATCTAATGTGAAAGCGCTCGCAAACGTCGTTAGGTTAGGTTAGGTTAGGTTAGGTTACGTTAGGTTAGGTTAGGTTAGGTTAGGTTTAGTTAGGTTAGGTTAGGTTAGGTTAGGGTATGTTAGGTAAGGTTTGGTTAGGTTAGGTTAGGTTAGGTTGGTTTAGGTAAGGTTAGGTTAGGTTAAGATATGAACCGCGCTAAAACCGCAATAAACAATGTCACTTAGTGAGATTCTGTGTTTTTCACCATTACAAGTCGGGAACTGCGATATCTAATGTGAAAGCGCATGAAACCGTCGTAATCTTGTAGAAAACATTGTAAAGTAGCGAATAAAACGTTTTCTAACGATAGAAGTGCGAAGGTTCGGTTAGTTTGAGTTATGTTAGTTTAAGCTAGGTAGCGTCGTGAAACCACCAAAAACGACGTCATCTAACGAGATAGTGTTGTTTTAATGCGAGTACGAAACTGCGACAGGTAAAATGTTGTGAAAGCACTCAAAACGGCATGAACAAGCCAAATACTGCGTGTTGTACCGTTACAAGTGCGAAACTGCTATGTTGTGACATTCTCGGTAAAGCGCATGCAAGTATCGTGAAACCTTAAAGAGCGATGTCATTTAGCGAGATACAGCGTTCTGTACTGTAATAAGTTGGTGAGAAACTGTGAGGTCAAGCAAATATCGTAATTGTGAACGAAACAGTGTAATTGAGCGTCTTTAGATACAAGTGCGAATGTTAGGTTAGGTTGACATATCAACCGTCGTAAAACCGCATTAAACAATGTCACTTAGTGAGATGTAGTGTTTTTCAACATTACAAGTCGGGAACTACGATATCTAATGTGAAAGCGCATGAAACCGTCGTAATCTTGTAGAAAACATTGTAAAGTTGCGAGTAAAACGTTTTCTAACGATAGAAGTGCGAAGGTTAGGTTAGGTTAGGTTAGTTTAAGCTAGGTAGCGTCGTGAAACTACCAAAAACGACGTCATCTAACGAGATAGTGTTGTTTTATTGCGAGTATTAAACTGCGATAGGTAAAATGTTGTGAATGCACACAAAACGGCATGAACAAGCCAAATACTGCGTGTTCTACCGTTACAAGTGCGAAACTGCTATATTGTGATATTCTCGTTGAAGCGCATGCAAGCTTCGTGAAACCTTGAAGAACGATGTCATTTAGCGAGATACAGCGTTCTGTACTGCAATAAGTTGGTGAAAAACTGTGAGGTGCTGCAAATATCGTAATTGTGAACGAAACAGTGTAATAGAGCGTTTTTCAATACAAGTACGAATGTTAGGTTAGGTTAAGATATGAACCGTCGTAAAACCGCATTAAACAATGTCACTTAGTGAGATGCAGTGTTTTTCACCATTACAAGTTGGGAACTGCGATATCTAATGTGAAAGCACTTGCAAACGTCGTTAGGTTAGGTTAGGTTAGGTTAGGTTACGTTAGGTTAGGTTTGGTTAGGTTAGGTTAGGTTAGGTTATGTTAGGTTAGGTTGGGTTAGGTTAGGTTAGGTTACGTTAGGTTAAGGTATGAACCGTCGTAAAACCGCAATAAACAATGTCACTTAGTGAGATGCAGTGTTTTTCACCTTTACAAGTTGGGAACTGCGATATCTAATGCGAAAGCCCTTGAAACCGTCGTAATGTTGTAGAAAGCAATGTAAAGTAGCGAGTAAAACGTTTTCTAACGATAGAAGTGCGAAGGTTATGTTAGGTTGAGTTATGTTAGTTTAAGCTAGGTAGCGTCGTGAAACCACCAAAAACGACGTCATCTAACGAGATAGTGTTGTTTTATTGCGAGTACGAAACTGCGATAGGTAAAATGTTGTGAAAGCACACAAAACGGCATGAACAAGCCAAATACTGCGTGTTGTACCGTTACAAGTGCGAAAGTGCTGTGTTGTGGCATTCTCGGTAAAGCGCATGCAAGTATCGTGAAACCTTAAAAAACGATGTCATTTAGCGAGATACAGCGTTCTGTACTGTAATAAGTTGGTGAGAAACTGTGAGGTCAAGCAAATATCGTAATTGTGAACGAAACAGTGTAATTGAGCGTCTTTAGATACAAGTGCGAATGTTAGGTTAGGTTGACATATCAACCGTCGTAAAACCGCATTAAACAATGTCACTTAGTGAGATGTAGTGTTTTTCAACATTACAAGTCGGGAACAACGATATCTAATGTGAAATCGCATGAAACCGTCGTAATCTTGTAGAAAACATTGTAAAGTGGCGAGTAAAACGTTTTCTAACGATAGAAGGCGAAGGTTAGGTTAGGTTAGGTTAGTTTAAGCTAGGTAGCGTCGTGAAACTACCAAAAACGACGTCATCTAACGAGATAGTGTTGTTTTATTGCGAGTATTAAACTGCGATAGGTAAAATGTTGTGAATGCACACAAAACGGCATGAACAAGCCAAATACTGCGTGTGCTACCGTTACAAGTGCGAAACTGCTATATTGTGATATTCTCGTTAAAGCGCATGCAAGCATCGTGAAACCTTAAAGAACGATGTCATTTAGCGAGATACAGCGTTCTGTACTTCAATAAGTTGGTGAAAAACTGTGAGGTTATGCAAATATCGTAATTGTGAACGAAACAGTGTAGTAGAGCGTTTTTCAATACAAGTACGAGTGTTAGGTTAGGTTAAGATATGAACCGTCGTAAAACCGCATTAAACAATGTCACTTAGTGAGATGCAGTGTTTTTCACTATTACAAGTTGGGAACTGCGATATCTAATGTGAAAGCACTTGCAAACGTCGTTAGGTTAGGTTAGGTTGGGTTAGGTTAGGTTACGTTAGGTTAGGTTTGGTTAGGTTAGGTTAGGTTAGGTTATGTTAGGTTAGGTTGGGTTAGGTTAGGTTAGGTTACGTTAGGTTAAGGTATGAACCGTCGTAAAACCGCAATAAACAATGTCACTTAGTGAGATGCAGTGTTTTTCACCTTTACAAGTTGGGAACTCCGATATCTAATGTGAAAGCGCTTGAAACCGTCGTAATGTTGTAGAAAGCAATGTAAAGTAGCGAGTAAAACGTTTTCTAACGATAGAAGTGCGAAGGTTATGTTAGGTTGAGTTATGTTAGTTTAAGCTAGGTAGCGTCGTGAAACCACCAAAAACGACGTCATCTAACGAGATAGTGTTGTTTTATTGCGAGTACGAAACTGCGATAGGCAAAATGTTGTGAAAGCACACAAAACGGCATGAACAAGCCAAATACTGCGTGTTCTACCGTTACAAGTGCGAAACTGCTATATTGTGATATTCTCGTTAAAGCGCATGCAAGCATCGTGAAACCTTAAAGAACAATGTCATTTAGCGAGATACAGCGTTCTGTACTGCAATAAGTTGGTGAAAAACTGTGAGTTTATGCAAATATCCTAATTGTGAACGAAACAGTGTAATAGAGCGTTTTTTAATACAAGTGCGAATGTTAGGTTAGGTTAAGATATGAACCGTCGTAAAACCGCTATAATCAATGTCACTTAGTGAGATGCAGTGTTTTTCACCATTACAACTCGGGAACTGCGATATCTAATGTGAAAGCGCTCGCAAACGTCGTTAGGTTAGGTTAGGTTAGGTTAGGTTAGGTTACGTTAGGTTAGGTTAGGTTAGGTTTGGTTAGGTTAGGTTAGGTTAGGTTAGGGTATGTTAGGTAAGGTTTGGTTAGGTTAGGTTAGGTTAGGTTGGTTTAGGTAAGGTTAGGTTAGGTTAAGATATGAACCGCGCTAAAACCGCATTAAACAATGTCACTTAGTGAGATGCTGTGTTTTTCACCATTACAAGTCGGGAACTGCGATATCTAATGTGAAAGCGCATGAAACCGTCGTAATCTTGTAGAAAACATTGTAAAGTAGCGAATAAAACGTTTTCTAACGATAGAAGTGCGAAGGTTCGGTTAGTTTGAGTTATGTTAGTTTAAGCTAGGTAGCGTCGTGAAACTACCAAAAACGACGTCATCTAACGAGATAGTGTTGTTTTAATGCGAGTACGAAACTGCGACAGGTAAAATGTTGTGAAAGCACTCAAAACGGCATGAACAAGCCAAATACTGCGTGTTGTACCGTTACAAGTGCGAAACTGCTATGTTGTGACATTCTCGGTAAAGCGCATGCAAGTATCGTGAAACCTTAAAGAGCGATGTCATTTAGCGAGATACAGCGTTCTGTACTGTAATAAGTTGGTGAGAAACTGTGAGGTCAAGCAAATATCGTAATTGTGAACGAAACAGTGTAATTGAGCGTCTTTAGATACAAGTGCGAATGTTAGGTTAGGTTGACATATCAACCGTCGTAAAACCGCATTAAACAATGTCACTTAGTGAGATGTAGTGTTTTTCAACATTACAAGTCGGGAACTACGATATCTAATGTGAAAGCGCAAGAAACCGTCGTAATCTTGTAGAAAACATTGTAAAGTTGCGAGTAAAACGTTTTCTAACGATAGAAGTGCGAAGGTTAGGTTAGGTTAGGTTAGTTTAAGCTAGGTAGCGTCGTGAAACTACCAAAAACGACGTCATCTAACGAGATAGCGTTGTTTTATTGCGAGTATTAAACTGCGATAGGTAAAATGTTGTGAATGCACACAAAACGGCATGAACAAGCCAAATACTGCGTGTTCTACCGTTACAAGTGCGAAACTGCTATAATGTGATATTCTCGTTGAAGCGCATGCAAGCATCGTGAAACCTTGAAGAACGATGTCATTTAGCGAGATACAGCGTTCTGTACTGCAATAAGTTGGTGAAAAACTGTGAGGTGCTGCAAATATCGTAATTGTGAACGAAACAGTGTAATAGAGCGTTTTTCAATACAAGTACGAATGTTAGGTTAGGTTAAGATATGAACCGTCGTAAAACCGCATTAAACAATGTCACTTAGTGAGATGCAGTGTTTTTCAACATTACAAGTTGGGAACTGCGATATCTAATGTGAAAGCACTTGCAAAAGTCGTTAGGTTAGGTTAGGTTGGGTTAGGTTAGGTTACGTTAGGTTAGGTTTGGTTAGGTTAGGTTACGTTAGGTTATGTTAGGTTAGGTTGGGTTAGGTTAGGTTAGGTTACGTTAGGTTAAGGTATGAACCGTCGTAAAACCGCAATAAACAATGTCACTTAGTGAGATGCAGTGTTTTTCACCTTTACAAGTTGGGAACTGCAATATCTAATGTGAAAGCGCTTGAAACCGTCGTAATGTTGTAGAAAGCAATGTAAAGTAGCGAGTAAAACGTTTTCTAACGATAGAAGTGCGAAGGTTATGTTAGGTTGAGTTATGTTAATTTAGGCTAGGTAGCGTCGTGAAACCACCAAAAACGACGTCATCTAACGAGATAGTGTTGTTTTATTGCGAGTACGAAACTGCGATAGGCAAAATGTTGTGAAAGCACACAAAACGGCATGAACAAGCCAAATACTGCGTGTTCTACCGTTACAAGTGCGAAACTGCTATATTGTGATATTCTCGTTAAAGCGCATGCAAGCATCGTGAAACCTTAAAGAACAATGTCATTTAGCGAGATACAGCGTTCTGTACTGCAATAAGTTGGTGAAAAACTGTGAGTTTATGCAAATATCCTAATTGTGAACGAAACAGTGTAATAGAGCGTTTTTTAATACAAGTGCGAATGTTAGGTTAGGTTAAGATATGAACCGTCGTAAAACCGCTATAATCAATGTCACTTAGTGAGATGCAGTGTTTTTCACCATTACAACTCGGGAACTGCGATATCTAATGTGAAAGCGCTCGCAAACGTCGTTAGGTTAGGTTAGGTTAGGTTAGGTTAGGTTACGTTAGGTTAGGTTAGGTTAGGTTTGGTTAGGTTAGGTTAGGTTAGGTTAGGGTATGTTAGGTAAGGTTTGGTTAGGTTAGGTTAGGTTAGGTTGGTTTAGGTAAGGTTAGGTTAGGTTAAGATATGAACCGCGCTAAAACCGCATTAAACAATGTCACTTAGTGAGATGCTGTGTTTTTCACCATTACAAGTCGGGAACTGCGATATCTAATGTGAAAGCGCATGAAACCGTCGTAATCTTGTAGAAAACATTGTAAAGTAGCGAATAAAACGTTTTCTAACGATAGAAGTGCGAAGGTTCGGTTAGTTTGAGTTATGTTAGTTTAAGCTAGGTAGCGTCGTGAAACTACCAAAAACGACGTCATCTAACGAGATAGTGTTGTTTTAATGCGAGTACGAAACTGCGACAGGTAAAATGTTGTGAAAGCACTCAAAACGGCATGAACAAGCCAAATACTGCGTGTTGTACCGTTACAAGTGCGAAACTGCTATGTTGTGACATTCTCGGTAAAGCGCATGCAAGTATCGTGAAACCTTAAAGAGCGATGTCATTTAGCGAGATACAGCGTTCTGTACTGTAATAAGTTGGTGAGAAACTGTGAGGTCAAGCAAATATCGTAATTGTGAACGAAACAGTGTAATTGAGCGTCTTTAGATACAAGTGCGAATGTTAGGTTAGGTTGACATATCAACCGTCGTAAAACCGCATTAAACAATGTCACTTAGTGAGATGTAGTGTTTTTCAACATTACAAGTCGGGAACTACGATATCTAATGTGAAAGCGCAAGAAACCGTCGTAATCTTGTAGAAAACATTGTAAAGTTGCGAGTAAAACGTTTTCTAACGATAGAAGTGCGAAGGTTAGGTTAGGTTAGGTTAGTTTAAGCTAGGTAGCGTCGTGAAACTACCAAAAACGACGTCATCTAACGAGATAGCGTTGTTTTATTGCGAGTATTAAACTGCGATAGGTAAAATGTTGTGAATGCACACAAAACGGCATGAACAAGCCAAATACTGCGTGTTCTACCGTTACAAGTGCGAAACTGCTATAATGTGATATTCTCGTTGAAGCGCATGCAAGCATCGTGAAACCTTGAAGAACGATGTCATTTAGCGAGATACAGCGTTCTGTACTGCAATAAGTTGGTGAAAAACTGTGAGGTGCTGCAAATATCGTAATTGTGAACGAAACAGTGTAATAGAGCGTTTTTCAATACAAGTACGAATGTTAGGTTAGGTTAAGATATGAACCGTCGTAAAACCGCATTAAACAATGTCACTTAGTGAGATGCAGTGTTTTTCACCATTACAAGTTGGGAACTGCGATATCTAATGTGAAAGCACTTGCAAACGTCGTTAGGTTAGGTTAGGTTAGGTTACGTTACGTTAGGTTAGGTTTGGTTAGGTTAGGTTAGGTTAGGTTATGTTAGGTTAGGTTGGGTTAGGTTAGGTTAGGTTACGTTAGGTTAAGGTATGAACCGTCGTAAAACCGCAATAAACAATGTCACTTAGTGAGATGCAGTGTTTTTCACCTTTACAAGTTGGGAACTGCGATATCTAATGCGAAAGCGCTTGAAACCGTCGTAATGTTGTAGAAAGCAATGTAAAGTAGCGAGTAAAACGTTTTCTAACGATAGAAGTGCGAAGGTTAGGTTAGGTTAGGTTAGTTTAAGCTAGGTAGCGTCGTGAAACTACCAAAAACGACGTCATCTAACGAGATAGTGTTGTTTTATTGCGAGTATTAAACTGCGATAGGTAAAATGTTGTGAAAGCACACAAAACGGCATGAACAAGCCAAATACTGCGTGTTGTACCGTTACAAGTGCGAAAGTGCTGTGTTGTGGCATTCTCGGTAAAGCGCATGCAAGTATCGTGAAACCTTAAAAAACGATGTCATTTAGCGAGATACAGCGTTCTGTACTGTAATAAGTTGGTGAGAAACTGTGAGGTCAAGCAAATATCGTAATTGTGAACGAAACAGTGTAATTGAGCGTCTTTAGATACAAGTGCGAATGTTAGGTTAAGTTGACATATCAACCGTCGTAAAACCGCATTAAACAATGTCACTTAGTGAGATGTAGTGTTTTTCAACATTAGAAGTCGGGAACTACGATATCTAATGTGAAAGCGCATGAAACCGTCGTAATCTTGTAGAAAACATTGTAAAGTGGCGAGTAAAACGTTTTCTAACGATAGAAGGCGAAGGTTAGGTTAGGTTAGGTTAGTTTAAGCTAGGTAGCGTCGTGAAACTACCAAAAACGACGTCATCTAACGAGATAGTGTTGTTTTATTGCGAGTATTAAACTGCGATAGGTAAAATGTTGTGAATGCACACAAAACGGCATGAACAAGCCAAATACTGCGTGTGCTACCGTTACAAGTGCGAAACTGCTATATTGTGATATTCTCGTTAAAGCGCATGCAAGCATCGTGAAACCTTAAAGAACGATGTCATTTAGCGAGATACAGCGTTCTGTACATCAATAAGTTGGTGAAAAACTGTGAGGTTATGCAAATATCGTAATTGTGAACGAAACAGTGTAATAGAGCGTTTTTCAATACAAGTACGAGTGTTAGGTTAGGTTAAGATATGAACCGTCGTAAAACCGCTATAATCAATGTCACTTAGTGAGATGCAGTGTTTTTCACCATTACAAGTCGGGAACTGCGATATCTAATGTGAAAGCGCTCGCAAACGTCGTTAGGTTAGGTTAGGTTAGGTTAGGTTAGGTTAGGTTAGGTTACGTTAGGTTAGGTTAGGTTAGATTTGGTTAGGTTAGGTTAGGTTAGGGTATGTTAGGTAAGGTTTGGTTAGGTTAGGTTAGGTTAGGTTGGTTTAGGTAAGGTTAGGTTAGGTTAAGATATGAACCGCGCTAAAACCGCATTAAACAATGTCACTTAGTGAGATGCTGTGTTTTTCACCATTACAAGTCGGGAACTGCGATATCTAATGTGAAAGCGCATGAAACCGTCGTAATCTTGTAGAAAACATTGTAAAGTAGCGAATAAAACGTTTTCTAACGATAGAAGTGCGAAGGTTCGGTTAGTTTGAGTTATGTTAGTTTAAGCTAGGTAGCGTCGTGAAACCACCAAAAACGACGTCATCTAACGAGATAGTGTTGTTTTAATGCGAGTACGAAACTGCGACAGGTAAAATGTTGTGAAAGCACTCAAAACGGCATGAACAAGCCAAATACTGCGTGTTGTACCGTTACAAGTGCGAAACTGCTATGTTGTCACATTCTCGGTAAAGCGCATGCAAGTATCGTGAAACCTTAAAAAACGATGTCATTTAGCGAGATACAGCGTTCTGTACTGTAATAAGTTGGTGAGAAACTGTGAGGTCAAGCAAATATCGTAATTGTGAACGAAACAGTGAAATTGAGCGTCTTTAGATACAAGTGCGAATGTTAGGTTAGGTTGACATATCAACCGTCGTAAAACCGCATTAAACAATGTCACTTAGTGAGATGTAGTGTTTTTCAACATTACAAGTCGGGAACTACGATATCTAATGTGAAAGCGCATGAAACCGTCGTAATCTTGTAGAAAACATTGTAAAGTTGCGAGTAAAACGTTTTCTAACGATAGAAGTGCGAAGGTTAGGTTAGGTTAGGTTAGTTTAAGCTAGGTAGCGTCGTGAAACTACCAAAAACGACGTCATCTAACGAGATAGTGTTGTTTTATTGCGAGTATTAAACTGCGATAGGTAAAATGTTGTGAATGCACACAAAACGGCATGAACAAGCCAAATACTGCGTGTTCTACCGTTACAAGTGCGAAACTGCTATATTGTGATATTCTCGTTGAAGCTCATGCAAGCATCGTGAAACCTTAAAGAACGATGTCATTTAGCGAGATACAGCGTTCTGTACTGCAATAAGTTGGTGAAAAACTGTGAGGTTATGCAAATATCGTAATTGTGAACGAAACAGTGTAATAGAGCGTTTTTCAATACAAGTACGAATGTTAGGTTAGGTTAAGATATGAACCGTCGTAAAACCGCATTAAACAATGTCACTTAGTGAGATGCAGTGTTTTTCAACATTACAAGTTGGGAACTGCGATATCTAATGTGAAAGCACTTGCAAACGTCGTTAGGTTAGGTTAGGTTGGGTTAGGTTAGGTTACGTTAGGTTAGGTTTGGTTAGGTTAGGTTAGGTTAGGTTATGTTAGGTTAGGTTGGGTTAGGTTAGGTTAGGTTACGTTAGGTTAAGGTATGAACCGTCGTAAAACCGCAATAAACAATGTCACTTAGTGAGATGCAGTGTTTTTCACCTTTACAAGTTGGGAACTCCGATATCTAATGTGAAAGCGCTTGAAACCGTCGTAATGTTGTAGAAAGCAATGTAAAGTAGCGAGTAAAACGTTTTCTAACGATAGAAGTGCGAAGGTTATGTTAGGTTGAGTTATGTTAGTTTAAGCTAGGTAGCGTCGTGAAACCACCAAAAACGACGTCATCTAACGAGATAGTGTTGTTTTATTGCGAGTACGAAACTGCGATAGGCAAAATGTTGTGAAAGCACACAAAACGGCATGGACAAGCCAAATACTGCGTGTTTGCCGTTACAAGTGCGAAACTGCTATATTGTGATATTCTCGTTAAAGCGCATGCAAGCATCGTGAAACCTTAAAGAACGATGTCATTTAGCGAGATACAGCGTTCTGTACTGCAATAAGTTGGTGAAAAACTGTGAGGTTATGCAAATATCGTAATTGTGAACGAAACAGTGTAATAGAGCGTTTTTCAATACAAGTACGAATGATAGGTTAGGTTAAGATATGAACCGTCGTAAAACCGCATTAAACAATGTCACTTAGTGAGATGCAGTGTTTTTCACCATTACAAGTTGGGAACTGCGATATCTAATGTGAAAGCACTTGCAAACGTCGTTAGGTTAGGTTAGGTTAGGTTACGTTAGGTTAGGTTTGGTTAGGTTAGGTTAGGTTAGGTTAGGTTATGTTAGGTTAGGTTGGGTTAGGTTAGGTTAGGTTACGTTAGGTTAAGGTATGAACCGTCGTAAAACCGCAATAAACAATGTCACTTAGTGAGATGCAGTGTTTTTCACCTTTACAAGTTGGGAACTGCGATATCTAAAGTGAAAGCGCTTGAAACCGTCGTAATGTTGTAGAAAGCAATGTAAAGTAGCGAGTAAAACGTTTTCTAACGATAGAAGTGCGAAGGTTATGTTAGGTTGAGTTATGTTAGTTTAAGCTAGGTAGCGTAGTGAAACCACCAAAAACGACGTCGTCTAACGAGATAGTGTTGTTTTATTGCGAGTATTAAACTGCGATAGGTGAAATGTTGTGAAAGCACACAAAACGGCATGAACAAGCCAAATACTGCGTGTTCTACCGTTACAAGTGGGAAACTGCTATATTGTGATATTCTCGTTAAATCGCATGCAAGCATCGCGAAACCTTAAAGAACAAAGTCATTTAGCGAGATACAGCGTTCTGTACTGCAATAAGTTGGTGAAAAACTGTGAGGTTATGCAAATATCGTAATTGTGAACAAAACAGTGTAATAGAGCGTTTTTAGATACAAGTGCGAATGTTAGGTTAGGTTAAGATATGAACCGTCGTAAAACCACATTAAACAATGTCAATTACTGAGATGCAGTGTTTTTCACCATTAAAAGTGGGGAACTGCGATATTTAGTGTGAAAGCGCTTGCAACCGTCGTTAGGTTAGGTTAGGTTAGGTTAGGTTAGGATAGGTTTGGTTAGGTTACGTTAGGTTAGGTTACGTTAGGTTAGGTTAGGTTAGGTTACGTTACGTTAGGTTAGGTTAGGTTAGGTAAGGATAATTTGGTTAGGTTAGGTAAGGTTAGGTTAGGTTAGGTTAGGTTGGGTTGGGTGTTGTTGGGTTGGGTTGGGTTGGGTTGGGTTAGGTTTGGTTAGGTTAGGTTAGGTTACGTTAGGTTAGGTTAGGTTAGGTTACGTTAGGTTATGTTAGGTTAGGTTACGTTAGGTTAGGTTAGGTCATGTAAGGTTAGGTTACGTTAGAATAGGTTAGGTTAGGTTACGTTAGGTTAGGTTAAGTTAGGTTAGGTTTGGTTAGGTTAGGTTAGGTTAGGTTACCTTAGGTTAGGTTGGGTTGGGTTGGGTTAGGTTGGGTTAGGTTAGGTTAGGTTGGGTTAGGTTAGTTTAGGTTAGGTTAGGTTAGGTTAGGTTAAGTTGGGTTGGGTTAGGTTAGGTTAGGTTAGGTAAGGTTAGGTTAGGTTAGGTTAGGTTAAGGTATGAACCGTCGTAAAACCGCATTAAACAATGTCACTTAGTGAGATGCAGTGTTTTTCACCTTTACAAGTTGGGAACTGTGATATCTAATGTGAAAGCGCTTGAAACCGTCGTAATGTTGTAGAAAGCAATGTAAAGTAGCGAGTAAAACGTTTTCTAACTATAGAAGTGCGAAGGTCATGTTAGGTTGAGTTAGGTTAGTTTAAGCTAGGTAGCGTCGTGAAACTACCAAAAACAACGTCATCTAACGAGATAGTGTTGTTTTATTGCGAGTACGAAACTGCGATAGGTGAAATGTTGTGAAAGCACACAAAACGGCATGAACAAGCCAAATACTGCGTGTTGTACCGTTACAAGTGCGAAACTGCTATGTTGTGATATTCTCGTTAAAGCGCATGCAAGCATCGTGAAACCTTAAAGAACGATGTCATTTAGCGAGATACAGCGTTCTGTACTGCAATAAGTTGGTGAAAAACTGTGAGGTTATGCAAATATCGTAATTGTGAACGAAACAGTGTAATAGAGCGTTTTTCAATACAAGTACGAATGTTAGGTTAGGTTAAGATATGAACCGTCGTAAAACCGCATTAAACAATGTCACTTAGTGAGATGCAGTGCTTTTCACCATTACAAGTTGGGAACTGCGATATTTAGTGTGAAAGCGCTTGCAACCGTCGTTAGCTTAGGTTAGGTTAGGTTAGGTTAGGTTAGGTTTGGTTAATTTAGGTTAGGTTAGGTTAGGTTAGATTAGGTTAGGTTGGTTTGAGTTGGGTTAGGTTAGGTTAGGTTAGGTTAGGTTGGGTTAGGTTAGGTTAGGTTAGGTTAGGTTAGGTTACGTTACGTTAGGTTAGGTTAGGTTAGGTAAGGATAATTTGGTTAGGTTAGGTAAGGTTAGGTTAGGTTAGGTTAGGTTGGGTTGGGTGTTGGGTTGGGTTGGGTTAGGTTGGGTTAGGTTAGGTTAGGTTACGTTAGGTTAGGTTAGGTTAGGTTACGTTAGGTTAGGTTACGTTAGGTTATGTTAGGTTAGGTTAGGTTACGTTAGGTTAGGTTAGGTCAGGTAAGGTTAGGTTACGTTAGAATAGGTTAGGTTAGGTTACGTTAGGTTAGGTTAAGTTAGGTTAGGTTTGGTTAGGTTAGGTTAGGTTAGCTTAGGTTAGGTTAGGTTGGGTTGGGTTAGGTTGGGTTAGGTTAGGTTAGGTTGGGTTATGTTAGTTTAGGTTAGGTTAGGTTAGGTTAGGTTAAGTTGGGTTGGGTTAGGTTAGGTTAGGTTAGGTAAGGTTAGGTTAGGTTAGGTTAGGTTAGGTTAAGGTATGAACCGTCGTAAAACCGCATTAAACAATGTCACTTAGTGAGATGCAGTGTTTTTCACCTTTACAAGTTGGGAACTGTGATATCTAATGTGAAAGTGCTTGAAACCGTCGTAATGTTGTAGAAAGCAATGTAAAGTAGCGAGTAAAACGTTTTCTAACGATAGAAGTGCGAAGGTCATGTTGAGTTATGTTAGTTTAAGCTAGGTAGCGTCGTGAAACTACCAAAAACAACGTCATCTAACGAGATAGTGTTGTTTTATTGCGAGTACGAAACTGCGATAGGTGAAATGTTGTGAAAGCACACAAAACGGCATGAACAAGCCAAATACTGCGTGTTGTACCGTTACAAGTGCGAAACTGCTATGTTGTGATATTCTCGTTAAAGCGCATGCAAGCATCGTGAAACCTTAAAGAACGATGTCATTTAGCGAGATACAGCGTTCTGTACTGCAATAAGTTGGTGAAAAACTGTGAGGTTATGCAAATATCCTAATTGTGAACGAAACAGTGTAATAGAGCGTTTTTAATACAAGTGCGAATGTTAGGTTAGGTTAAGATATGAACCGTCGTAAAACCGCATTAAACAATGTCACTTAGTGAGATGCAGTGTTTTTCACCATTACAAGTTGGGAACTGCGATATCTAATGTGAAAGCACTTGCAAACGTCGTTAGGTTAGGTTAGGTTAGGTTACGTTAGGTTAGGTTTGGTTAGGTTAGGTTAGGTTAGGTTAGGTTAGGTTATGTTAGGTTAGGTTGGGTTAGGTTAGGTTAGGTTACGTTAGGTTAAGGCATGAACCGTCGTAAAACCGCAATAAACAATGTCACTTAGTGAGATGCAGTGTTTTTCACCTTTACAAGTTGGGAACTGCGATATCTAAAGTGAAAGCGCTTGAAACCGTCGTAATGTTGTAGAAAGCAATGTAAAGTAGCGAGTAAAACGTTTTCTAACGATAGAAGTGCGAAGGTTATGTTAGGTTGAGTTATGTTAGTTTAAGCTAGGTAGCGTAGTGAAACCACCAAAAACGACGTCGTCTAACGAGATAGTGTTGTTTTATTGCGAGTATTAAACTGCGATAGGTGAAATGTTGTGAAAGCACACAAAACGGCATGAACAAGCCAAATACTGCGTGTTCTACCGTTACAAGTGGGAAACTGCTATATTGTGATATTCTCGTTAAATCGCATGCAAGCATCGCGAAACCTTAAAGAACAAAGTCATTTAGCGAGATACAGCGTTCTGTACTGCAATAAGTTGGTGAAAAACTGTGAGGTTATGCAAATATCGTAATTGTGAACAAAACAGTGTAATAGAGCGTTTTTAGATACAAGTGCGAATGTTAGGTTAGGTTAAGATATGAACCGTCGTAAAACCGCATTAAACAATGTCAATTACTGAGATGCAGTGTTTTTCACCATTAAAAGTGGGGAACTGCGATATTTAATGTGAAAGCGCATGAAACCGTCGTAATCTTGTAGAAAACATTGTAAAGTTGCGAGTAAAACGTTTTCTAACGATAGAAGTGCGAAAGTTAGGTTAGGTTAGGTTAGTTTAAGCTAGGTAGCGTCGTGAAACTACCAAAAACGACGTCATCTAACGAGATAGTGTTGTTTTATTGCGAGTATTAAACTGCGATAGGTAAAATGTTGTGAATGCACACAAAACGGCATGAACAAGCCAAATACTGCGTGTTCTACCGTTACAAGTGCGAAACTGCTATATTGTGATATTCTCGTTGAAGCGCATGCAAGCATCGTGAAACCTTAAAGAACGATGTCATTTAGCGAGATACAGCGTTCTGTACTGCAATAAGTTGGTGAGAAACTGTGAGGTTATGCAAATATCCTAATTGTGAACGAAACAGTGTAATAGAGCGTTTTTTAATACAAGTGCGAATGTTAGGTTAGGTTAAGATATGAACCGTCGTAAAACCGCATTAATCAATGTCACTTAGTGAGATGCAGTGTTTTTCACCATTACAAGTCGGGAACTGCGATATCTAATGTGAAAGCGCTTGCAAACGTCGTTAGGTTAGGTTAGGTTAGGTTAGGTTACGTTAGGTTAAGGTATGAACCGTCGTAAAACCGCAATAAACAATGTCACTTAGTGAGATGCAGTGTTTTTCACCTTTACAAGTTGGGAACTGCGATATCTAATGCGAAAGCGCTTGAAACCGTCGTAATGTTGTAGAAAGCAATGTAAAGTAGCGAGTAAAACGTTTTCTAACGATAGAAGTGCGAAGGTTATGTTAGGTTGAGTTATGTTAGTTTAAGCTAGGTAGCGTCGTGAAACCACCAAAAACGACGTCATCTAACGAGATAGTGTTGTTTTATTGCGAGTACGAAACTGCGATAGGTAAAATGTTGTGAAAGCACACAAAACGGCATGAACAAGCCAAATACTGCGTGTTGTACCGTTACAAGTGCGAAAGTGCTGTGTTGTGGCATTCTCGGTAAAGCGCATGCAAGTATCGTGAAACCTTAAAAAACGATGTCATTTAGCGAGATACAGCGTTCTGTACTGTAATAAGTTGGTGAGAAACTGTGAGGTCAAGCAAATATCGTAATTGTGAACGAAACAGTGTAATTGAGCGTCTTTAGATACAAATGCGAATGTTAGGTTAGGTTGACATATCAACCGTCGTAAAACCGCATTAAACAATGTCACTTAGTGAGATGTAGTGTTTTTCAACATTACAAGTCGGGAACTACGATATCTAATGTGAAAGCGCATGAAACCGTCGTAATCTTGTAGAAAACATTGTAAAGTGGCGAGTAAAACGTTTTCTAACGATAGAAGGCGAAGGTTAGGTTAGGTTAGGTTAGTTTAAGCTAGGTAGCGTCGTGAAACTACCAAAAACGACGTCATCTAACGAGATAGTGTTGTTTTATTGCGAGTATTAAACTGCGATAGGTAAAATGTTGTGAATGCACACAAAACGGCATGAACAAGCCAAATACTGCGTGTGCTACCGTTACAAGTGCGAAACTGCTATATTGTGATATTCTCGTTAAAGCGCATGCAAGCTTCGTGAAACCTTAAAGAACGATGTCATTTAGCGAGATACAGCGTTCTGTACTTCAATAAGTTGGTGAAAAACTGTGAGGTTATGCAAATATCGTAATTGTGAACGAAACAGTGTAATAGAGCGTTTTTCAATACAAGTACGAGTGTTTGGTTAGGTTAAGATATGAACCGTCGTAAAACCGCATTAAACAATGTCACTTAGTGAGATGCAGTGTTTTTCACCATTACAAGTTGGGAACTGCGATATCTAATGTGAAAGCACTTGCAAACGTCGTTAGGTTAGGTTAGGTTAGGTTAGGTTACGTTAGGTTAGGTTTGGTTAGGTTAGGTTAGGTTAGGTTATGTTAGGTTAGGTTGGGTTAGGTTAGGTTAGGTTACGTTAGGTTAAGGTATGAACCGTCGTAAAACCGCAATAAACAATGTCACTTAGTGAGATGCAGTGTTTTTCACCATTACAAGTCGGGAACTGCGATATCTAATGTGAAAGCGCATGAAACCGTCGTAATCTTGTAGAAAGCAATGTAAAGTAGCGAGTAAAACGTTTTCTAACGATAGAAGTGCGAAGGTCATGTTAGGTTGAGTTATGTTAGTTTAAGCTAGGTAGCGTCGTGAAACTACCAAAAACAACGTCATCTAACGAGATAGTGTTGTTTTATTGCGAGTACGAAACTGCGATAGGTGAAATGTGAAAGCACACAAAACGGCATGAACAAGCCAAATACTGCGTGTTGTACCGTTACAAGTGCGAAACTGCTATGTTGTGATATTCTCGTTAAAGCGCATGCAAGCATCGTGAAACCTTAAAGAACGATGTCATTTAGCGAGATACAGCGTTCTGTACTGCAATAAGTTGGTGAAAAACTGTGAGGTTATGCAAATATCCTAATTGTGAACGAAACAGTGTAATAGAGCGTTTTTTAATACAAGTGCGAATGTTAGGTTAGGTTAAGATATGAACCGTCGTAAAACCGCATTAATCAATGTCACTTAGTGAGATGCAGTGTTTTTCACCATTACAAGTCGGGAACTGCGATATCTAATGTGAAAGCGCTTGCAAACGTCGTTAGGTTAGGTTAGGTTAGGTTAGGTTACGTTAGGTTAGGTTAGGTTAGGTTTGGTTAGGTTAGGTTAGGTTAGGTTAGGTTAAGGTATGAACCGTCGTAAAACCGCAATAAACAATGTCACTTAGTGAGATGCAGTGTTTTTCACCTTTACAAGTTGGGAACTGCGATATCTAATGTGAAAGCGCTTGAAACCGTCGTAATGTTGTAGAAAGCAATGTAAAGTAGCGAGTAAAACGTTTTCTAACGATAGAAGTGCGAAGGTTATGTTAGGTTGAGTTATGTTAGTTTAAGCTAGGTAGCGTCGTGAAACCACCAAAAACGACGTCATCTAACGAGATAGTGTTGTTTTATTGCGAGTACGAAATTGCGATAGGTAAAATGTTGTGAAAGCACACAAAACGGCATGAACAAGGCAAATACTGCGTGTTGTACCGTTACAAGTGCGAAAGTGCTATGTTGTGACATTCTCGGTAAAGCGCATGCAAGTATCGTGAAACCTTAAAGAACGATGTCATTTAGCGAGATACAGCGTTCTGTACTGTAATAAGTTGGTGAGAAACTGTGAGGTCAAGCAAATATCGTAATTGTGAACGAAACAGTGTAATTGAGCGTCTTTAGATACAAGTGCGAATGTTAGGTTAGGTTGACATATCAACCGTCGTAAAACCGCATTAAACAATGTCACTTAGTGAGATGTAGTGTTTTCAACATTACAAGTCGGGAACTACGATATCTAATGTGAAAGCGCATGAAACCGTCGTAATCTTGTAGAAAGCAATGTAAAGTAGCGAGTAAAACGTTTTCTAACGATAGAAGTGCGAAGGTCATGTTAGGTTGAGTTATGTTAGTTTAAGCTAGGTAGCGTCGTGAAACTACCAAAAACAACGTCATCTAACGAGATAGTGTTGTTTTATTGCGAGTACGAAACTGCGATAGGTGAAATGTTGTGAAAGCACACAAAACGGCATGAACAAGCCAAATACTGCGTGTTGTACCGTTACAAGTGCGAAACTGCTATGTTGTGATATTCTCGTTAAAGCGCATGCAAGCATCGTGAAACCTTAAAGAACGATGTCATTTAGCGAGATACAGCGTTCTGTACTGCAATAAGTTGGTGAAAAACTGTGAGGTTATGCAAATATCCTAATTGTGAACGAAACAGTGTAATAGAGCGTTTTTTAATACAAGTGCGAATGTTAGGTTAGGTTAAGATATGAACCGTCGTAAAACCGCATTATTCAATGTCACTTAGTGAGATGCAGTGTTTTTCACCATTACAAGTCGGGAACTGCGATATCTAATGTGAAAGCGCTTGCAAACGTCGTTAGGTTAGGTTAGGTTAGGTTTGGTTAGGTTATGTTAGGTTAGGTTAGGTTAAGGTATGAACCGTCGTAAAACCGCAATAAACAATGTCACTTAGTGAGATGCAGTGTTTTTCACCTTTACAAGTTGGGAACTGCGATATCTAATGTGAAAGCGCTTGAAACCGTCGTAATGTTGTAGAAAGCAATGTAAAGTAGCGAGTAAAACGTTTTCTAACGATAGAAGTGCGAAGGTTATGTTAGGTTGAGTTATGTTAGTTTAAGCTAGGTAGCGTCGTGAAACCACCAAAAACGACGTCATCTAACGAGATAGTGTTGTTTTATTGCGAGTACGAAACTGCGATAGGTAAAATGTTGTGAAAGCACACAAAACGGCATGAACAAGGCAAATAGTGCGTGTTGTACCGTTACAAGTGCGAAAGTGCTATGTTGTGACATTCTCGGTAAAGCGCATGCAAGTATCGTGAAACCTTAAAGAACGATGTCATTTAGCGAGATACAGCGTTCTGTACTGTAATAAGTTGGTGAGAAACTGTGAGGTCAAGCAAATATCGTAATTGTGAACGAAACAGTGTAATTGAGCGTATTTAGATACAAGTGCGAATGTTAGGTTAGGTTGACATATCAACCGTCGTAAAACCGCATTAAACAATGTCACTTAGTGAGATGTAGTGTTTTCAACATTACAAGTCGGGAACTACGATATCTAATGTGAAAGCGCATGAAACCGTCGTAATCTTGTAGAAAACATTGTAAAGTGGCGAGTAAAACGTTTTCTAACGATAGAAGTGCGAAGGTTAGGTTAGGTTAGGTTAGGTTAGTTTAAGCTAGGTAGCGTCGTGAAACTACCAAAAACGACGTCATCTAACGAGATAGTGTTGTTTTATAGCGAGTATTAAACTGCGATAGGTGAAATGTTGTGAAAGCACACAAAACGGCATGAACAAGCCAAATACTGCGTGTTCTACCGTTACAAGTGCGAAACTGCTATATTGTGATATTCTCGTTAAATCGCATGCAAGCATCGTGAAACCTTAAAGAACAATGTCATTTAGCGAGATACAGCGTTCTGTACTGCAATAAGTTTGTGAAAAACTGTGAGGTTATGCAAATATCGTAATTGTGAACAAAACAGTGTAATAGAGCGTTTTTAGATACAAGTGCGAATGTTAGGTTAGGTTAAGATATGAACCGTCGTAAAACCACATTAAACAATGTCAATTACTGAGATGCAGTGTTTTTCACCATTAAAAGTGGAAAACTGCGATATTTAGTGTGAAAGCGCTTGCAACCGTCGTTAGGTTAGGTTAGGTTAGGTTAGGTTAGGTTAGGTTAGGTTTGGTTAGGTTAGGTTAGGTTAGGTTAGGTTAGATTAGGTTAGGTTGGGTTGAGTTGGGTTAGGTTAGGTTAGGTTAGGTTAGGTTGGGTTAGGTTAGGTTAGGTTAGGTTAGGTTACGTTAGGTTAGGTTACGTTAGGTTAGGTTAGGTTAGGTTACGTTAGGTTAGGTTAGGTTAGGTAAGGATAATTTGGTTAGGTTAGGTAAGGTTAGGTTAGGTTAGGTTAGGTTGGGTTAGGTTGGGTTAGGTTAGGTTAGGTTACGTTAGGTTGGGTTAGGTTAGGTTAGGTTACGTTAGGTTAGGTTAGGTTAGGTTACGTTAGGTTATGTTAGGTTAGGTTAGGTTACGTTAGGTTAGGATAGGTCAGGTAAGGTTAGGTTACGTTAGAATAGGTTAGGTTAGGTTACGTTAGGTTAGGTTAAGTTAGGTTAGGTTAGGTTTGGTTAGGTTAGGTTAGGTTAGCTTAGGTTAGGTTAGGTTGGGATGGGTTGGGTTAGGTTGGGTTAGGTTAGGTTAGGTTAGGTTAGGTTGGGTTAGGTTAGTTTAGGTTAGGTTAGGTTAGGTTAGGTTAAGTTGGGTTGGGTTAGGTTAGGTTAGGTTAGGTAAGGTTAGGTTAGGTTAGGTTAGGTTAGGTTAAGGTATGAACCGTCGTAAAACCGCATTAAACAATGTCACTTAGTGAGATGCAGTTTTTTCACCATTACAAGTCGGGAACTGCGATATCTAATGTGAAAGCGCTTGCAAACGTCGTTAGGTTAGGTTAGGTTAGGTTAGGTTTGGTTAGGTTAGGTTAGGTTAGGTTAGGGTATGTTAGGTTAGGTTAGGTTAGGTTGGGTTAGGTAAGGTTAGGTTAGGTTAAGATATGAACCGCGCTAAAACCGCATTAAACAATGTCACTTAGTGAGATGCTGTGTTTTCCACCATTACAAGTCGGGAACTGCGATATCTAATGTGAAAGCGCATGAAACCGTCGTAATCTTGTAGAAAACATTGTAAAGTAGCGAATAAAACGTTTTCTAACGATAGAAGTGCGAAGGTTCGGTTAGTTTGAGCTAGGTAGCGTCGTGAAACCACCAAAAACGATGTCATCTAACGAGATAGTGCTGTTTTATTGCGAGTACGAAACTGCGATAGGTGAAATATTGGGAAAGCACACAAAATGGCATGAACTAGCCAGATACTGCGTGTTGTACCGTTACAAGTGCGAAACTGCTATGTTGTGACATTCTCGGTAAAGCGCATGCAAGTATCGTGAAACCTTAAAGAACGATGTCATTTAGCGAGATACAGCGTTCTGTACTGTAATAAGTTGGTGAGAAAGTGTGAGGTCAAGCAAATATCGTAATTGTGAACGAAACAGTGTAATTGAGCGTCTTCAGATACAAGTGCGAATGTTAGGTTAGGTTGACATATCAACCGTCGTAAAACCGCATTAAACAATGTCACTTAGTGAGATGTAGTGTTTTTCAACATTACAAGTCGGGAACTACGATATCTAATGTGAAAGCGCATGAAACCGTCGTAATCTTGTAGAAAACATTGTAAAGTGGCGAGTAAAACGTTTTCTAACGATAGAAGTGCGAAGGTTAGGTTAGGTTAGGTTAGTTTAAGCTAGGTAGCGTCGTGAAACTACCAAAAACGACGTCATCTAACGAGATAGTGTTGTTTTATAGCGAGTATTAAACTGCGATAGGTGAAATGTTGTGAAAGCACACAAAACGGCATGAACAAGCCAAATACTGCGTGTTCTACCGTTACAAGTGCGAAACTGCTATATTGTGATATTCTCGTTAAAGCGCATGCAAGCATCGTGAAACCTTAAAGAACAATGTCATTTAGCGAGATACAGCGTTCTGTACTGCAATAAGTTGGTGAAAAACTGTGAGGTTATGCAAATATCCTAATTGTGAACGAAACAGTGTAATAGAGCGTTTTTTAATACAAGTGCGAATGTTAGGTTAGGTTAAGATATGAACCGTCGTAAAACCGCATTAATCAATGTCACTTAGTGAGATGCAGTGTTTTTCACCATTACAAGTCGGGAACTGCGATATCTAATGTGAAAGCGCTTGCAAACGTCGTTAGGTTAGGTTAGGTTAGGTTAGGTTAGGTTAGGTTACGTTAGGTTAGGTTAGGTTAGGTTAGGTTTGGTTAGGTTAGGTTAGGTTAGGTTAGGTTAGGTTACGTTAGGTTAAGGTATGAACCGTCGTAAAACCGCAATAAACAATGTCACTTAGTGAGATGCAGTGTTTTTCACCTTTACAAGTTGGGAACTGCGATATCTAATGTGAAAGCGCTTGAAACCGTCGTAATGTTGTAGAAAGCAATGTAAAGTAGCGAGTAAAACGTTTTCTAACGATAGAAGTGCGAAGGTTATGTTAGGTTGAGTTATGTTAGTTTAAGCTAGGTAGCGTCGTGAAACCACCAAAAACGACGTCATCTAACGAGATAGTGTTGTTTTATTGCGAGTACGAAACTGCGATAGGCAAAATGTTGTGAAAGCACACAAAACGGCATGAACAAGCCAAATACTGCGTGTTCTACCGTTACAAGTGCGAAACTGCTATATTGTGATATTCTCGTTAAAGCGCATGCAAGCATCGTGAAACCTTAAAGAACAATGTCATTTAGCGAGATACAGCGTTCTGTACTGCAATAAGTTGGTGAAAAACTGTGAGGTTATGCAAATATCCTAATTGTGAACGAAACAGTGTAATAGAGCGTTTTTTAATACAAGTGCGAATGTTAGGTTAGGTTAAGATATGAACCGTCGTAAAACCGCATTAATCAATGTCACTTAGTGAGATGCAGTGTTTTTCACCATTACAAGTCGGGAACTGCGATATCTAATGTGAAAGCGCTCGCAAACGTCGTTAGGTTAGGTTAGGTTAGGTTAGGTTACGTTAGGTTAGGTTAGGTTAGGTTAGGTTTAGTTAGGTTAGGTTAGGTTAGGTTAGGGTATGTTAGGTAAGGTTTGGTTAGGTTAGGTTAGGTTAGGTTGGTTTAGGTAAGGTTAGGTTAGGTTAAGATATGAACCGCGCTAAAACCGCAATAAACAATGTCACTTAGTGAGATTCTGTGTTTTTCACCATTACAAGTCGGGAACTGCGATATCTAATGTGAAAGCGCATGAAACCGTCGTAATCTTGTAGAAAACATTGTAAAGTAGTGAATAAAACGTTTTCTAACGATAGAAGTGCGAAGGTTCGGTTAGTTTGAGTTATGTTAGTTTAAGCTAGGTAGCGTCGTGAAACCACCAAAAACGACGTCATCTAACGAGATAGTGTTGTTTTAATGCGAGTACGAAACTGCGACAGGTAAAATGTTGTGAAAGCACTCAAAACGGCATGAACAAGCCAAATACTGCGTGTTGTACCGTTACAAGTGCGAAACTGCTATGTTGTGACATTCTCGGTAAAGCGCATGCAAGTATCGTGAAACCTTAAAGAGCGATGTCATTTAGCGAGATACAGCGGTCTGTACTGTAATAAGTTGGTGAGAAACTGTGAGGTCAAGCAAATATCGTAATTGTGAACGAAACAGTGTAATTGAGCGTCTTTAGATACAAGTGCGAATGTTAGGTTAGGTTGACATATCAACCGTCGTAAAACCGCATTAAACAATGTCACTTAGTGAGATGTAGTGTTTTTCAACATTACAAGTCGGGAACTACGATATCTAATGTGAAAGCGCATGAAACCGTCGTAATCTTGTAGAAAACATTGTAAAGTTGCGAGTAAAACGTTTTCTAACGATAGAAGTGCGAAGGTTAGGTTAGGTTAGGTTAGTTTAAGCTAGGTAGCGTCGTGAAACTACCAAAAACGACGTCATCTAACGAGATAGTGTTGTTTTATTGCGAGTATTAAACTGCGATAGGTAAAATGTTGTGAATGCACACAAAACGGCATGAACAAGCCAAATACTGCGTGTTCTACCGTTACAAGTGCGAAACTGCTATATTGTGATATTCTCGTTGAAGCGCATGCAAGCATCGTGAAACCTTGAAGAACGATGTCATTTAGCGAGATACAGCGTTCTGTACTGCAATAAGTTGGTGAAAAACTGTGAGGTGCTGCAAATATCGTAATTGTGAACGAAACAGTGTAATAGAGCGTTTTTCAATACAAGTACGAATGTTAGGTTAGGTTAAGATATGAACCGTCGTAAAACCGCATTAAACAATGTCACTTAGTGAGATGCAGTGTTTTTCACCATTACAAGTTGGGAACTGCGATATCTAATGTGAAAGCACTTGCAAACGTCGTTAGGTTAGGTTAGGTTAGGTTACGTTACGTTAGGTTAGGTTTGGTTAGGTTAGGTTAGGTTAGGTTAGGTTATGTTAGGTTAGGTTGGGTTAGGTTAGGTTAGGTTACGTTAGGTTAAGGTATGAACCGTCGTAAAACCGCAATAAACAATGTCACTTAGTGAGATGCAGTGTTTTTCACCTTTACAAGTTGGGAACTGCGATATCTAATGCGAAAGCGCTTGAAACCGTCGTAATGTTGTAGAAAGCAATGTAAAGTAGCGAGTAAAACGTTTTCTAACGATAGAAGTGCGAAGGTTAGGTTAGGTTAGGTTAGTTTAAGCTAGGTAGCGTCGTGAAACTACCAAAAACGACGTCATCTAACGAGATAGTGTTGTTTTATTGCGAGTATTAAACTGCGATAGGTAAAATGTTGTGAAAGCACACAAAACGGCATGAACAAGCCAAATACTGCGTGTTGTACCGTTACAAGTGCGAAAGTGCTGTGTTGTGGCATTCTCGGTAAAGCGCATGCAAGTATCGTGAAACCTTAAAAAACGATGTCATTTAGCGAGATACAGCGTTCTGTACTGTAATAAGTTGGTGAGAAACTGTGAGGTCAAGCAAATATCGTAATTGTGAACGAAACAGCGTAATTGAGCGTCTTTAGATACAAGTGCGAATGTTAGGTTAGGTTGACATATCAACCGTCGTAAAACCGCATTAAACAATGTCACTTAGTGAGATGTAGTGTTTTTCAACATTAGAAGTCGGGAACTACGATATCTAATGTGAAAGCGCATGAAACCGTCGTAATCTTGTAGAAAACATTGTAAAGTGGCGAGTAAAACGTTTTCTAACGATAGAAGGCGAAGGTTAGGTTAGGTTAGGTTAGTTTAAGCTAGGTAGCGTCGTGAAACTACCAAAAACGACGTCATCTAACGAGATAGTGTTGTTTTATAGCGAGTATTAAACTGCGATAGGTGAAATGTTGTGAAAGCACACAAAACGGCATGAACAAGCCAAATACTGCGTGTTCTACCGTTACAAGTGCGAAACTGCTATATTGTGATATTCTCGTTAAAGCGCATGCAAGCATCGTGAAACCTTAAAGAACGATGTCATTTAGCGAGATACAGCGTTCTGTACATCAATAAGTTGGTGAAAAACTGTGAGGTTATGCAAATATCGTAATTGTGAACGAAACAGTGTAATAGAGCGTTTTTCAATACAAGTACGAGTGTTAGGTTAGGTTAAGATATGAACCGTCGTAAAACCGCATTAAACAATGTCACTTAGTGAGATGCAGTGTTTTTCAACATTACAAGTTGGGAACTGCGATATCTAATGTGAAAGCACTTGCAAACGTCGTTAGGTTAGGTTAGGTTGGGTTAGGTTAGGTTACGTTAGGTTAGGTTTGGTTAGGTTAGGTTAGGTTAGGTTAGGTTATGTTAGGTTAGGTTGGGTTAGGTTAGGTTAGGTTACGTTAGGTTAAGGTATGAACCGTCGTAAAACCGCAATAAACAATGTCACTTAGTGAGATGCAGTGTTTTTCACCTTTACAAGTTGGGAACTCCGATATCTAATGTGAAAGCGCTTGAAACCGTCGTAATGTTGTAGAAAGCAATGTAAAGTAGCGAGTAAAACGTTTTCTAACGATAGAAGTGCGAAGGTTATGTTAGGTTGAGTTATGTTAGTTTAAGCTAGGTAGCGTCGTGAAACCACCAAAAACGACGTCATCTAACGAGATAGTGTTGTTTTATTGCGAGTACGAAACTGCGATAGGCAAAATGTTGTGAAAGCACACAAAACGGCATGGACAAGCCAAATACTGCGTGTTTGCCGTTACAAGTGCGAAACTGCTATATTGTGATATTCTCGTTAAAGCGCATGCAAGCATCGTGAAACCTTAAAGAACGATGTCATTTAGCGAGATACAGCGTTCTGTACTGCAATAAGTTGGTGAAAAACTGTGAGGTTATGCAAATATCGTAATTGTGAACGAAACAGTGTAATAGAGCGTTTTTCAATACAAGTACGAATGTTAGGTTAGGTTAAGATATGAACCGTCGTAAAACCGCATTAAACAATGTCACTTAGTGAGATGCAGTGTTTTTCACCATTACAAGTTGGGAACTGCGATATCTAATGTGAAAGTTTTGCAAACGTCGTTAGGTTAGGTTAGGTTAGGTTAGGTTAGGTTACGTTAGGTTAGGTTTGGTTAGGTTAGGTTAGGTTAGGTTATGTTAGGTTAGGTTGGGTTAGGTTAGGTTAGGTTACGTTAGGTTAAGGTATGAACCGTCGTAAAACCGCAATAAACAATGTCACTTAGTGAGATGCAGTGTTTTTCACCTTTACAAGTTGGGAACTGCGATATCTAATGTGAAAGCGCTTGAAACCGTCGTAATGTTGTAGAAAGCAATGTAAAGTAGCGAGTAAAACGTTTTCTAACGATAGAAGTGCGAAGGTTAGGTTAGGTTAGGTTAGTTTAAGCTAGGTAGCGTCGTGAAACTACCAAAAACGACGTCATCTAACGAGATAGTGTTGTTTTATTGCGAGTATTAAACTGCGATAGGTAAAATGTTGTGAATGCACACAAAACGGCATGAACAAGCCAAATACTGCGTGTTCTACCGTTACAAGTGCGAAACTGCTATATTGTGATATTCTCGTTGAAGCGCATGCAAGCATCGTGAAACCTTGACGATGTCATTTAGCGAGATACAGCGTTCTGTACTGCAATAAGTTGGTGAAAAACTGTGAGGTGCTGCAAATATCGTAATTGTGAACGAAACAGTGTAATAGAGCGTTTTTCAATACAAGTACGAATGTTAGGTTAGGTTAAGATATGAACCGTCGTAAAACCGCAATAAACAATGTCACTTAGTGAGATGCAGTGTTTTTCACCTTTACAAGTTGGGAACTGCGATATCTAATGCGAAAGCGCTTGAAACCGTCGTAATGTTGTAGAAAGCAATGTAAAGTAGCGAGTAAAACGTTTTCTAACGATAGAAGTGCGAAGGTTATGTTAGGTTGAGTTATGTTAGTTTAAGCTAGGTAGCGTCGTGAAACCACCAAAAACGACGTCATCTAACGAGATAGTGTTGTTTTATTGCGAGTACGAAACTGCGATAGGTAAAATGTTGTGAAAGCACACAAAACGGCATGAACAAGCCAAATACTGCGTGTTGTACCGTTACAAGTGCGAAAGTGCTGTGTTGTGGCATTCTCGGTAAAGCGCATGCAAGTATCGTGAAACCTTAAAAAACGATGTCATTTAGCGAGATACAGCGTTCTGTACTGTAATAAGTTGGTGAGAAACTGTGAGGTCAAGCAAATATCGTAATTGTGAGCGAAACAGTGTAATTGAGCGTCTTTAGATACAAGTGCGAATGTTAGGTTAGGTTGACATATCAACCGTCGTAAAACCGCATTAAACAATGTCACTTAGTGAGATGTAGTGTTTTTCAACATTACAAGTCGGGAACTACGATAACTAATGTGAAAGCGCATGAAACCGTCGTAATCTTGTAGAAAACATTGTAAAGTGGCGAGTAAAACGTTTTCTAACGATAGAAGGCGAAGGTTAGGTTAGGTTAGGTTAGTTTAAGCTAGGTAGCGTCGTGAAACTACCAAAAACGACGTCATCTAACGAGATAGTGTTGTTTTATTGCGAGTATTAAACTGCGATAGGTAAAATGTTGTGAATGCACACAAAACGGCATGAACAAGCCAAATACTGCGTGTGCTACCGTTACAAGTGCGAAACTGCTATATTGTGATATTCTCGTTAAAGCGCATGCAAGCATCGTGAAACCTTAAAGAACGATGTCATTTAGCGAGATACAGCGTTCTGTACTTCAATAAGTTGGTGAAAAACTGTGAGGTTATGCAAATATCGTAATTGTGAACGAAACAGTGTAATAGAGCGTTTTTCAATACAAGTACGAGTGTTAGGTTAGGTTAAGATATGAACCGTCGTAAAACCGCATTAAACAATGTCACTTAGTGAGATGCAGTGTTTTTCACCATTACAAGTTGGGAACTGCGATATCTAATGTGAAAGTTTTGCAAACGTCGTTAGGTTAGGTAGGTTAGGTTAGGTTAGGTTACGTTAGGTTAGGTTTGGTTAGGTTAGGTTAGGTTAGGTTATGTTAGGTTAGGTTGGGTTAGGTTAGGTTAGGTTACGTTAGGTTAAGGTATGAACCGTCGTAAAACCGCAATAAACAATGTCACTTAGTGAGATGCAGTGTTTTTCACCTTTACAAGTTGGGAACTGCGATATCTAATGTGAAAGCGCTTGAAACCGTCGTAATGTTGTAGAAAGCAATGTAAAGTAGCGAGTAAAAGGTTTTCTAACGATAGAAGTGCGAAGGTTATGTTAGGTTGAGTTATGTTAATTTAGGCTAGGTAGCGTCGTGAAACCACCAAAAACGACGTCATCTAACGAGATAGTGTTGTTTTATTGCGAGTACGAAACTGCGATAGGCAAAATGTTGTGAAAGCACACAAAACGGCATGAACAAGCCAAATACTGCGTGTTCTACCGTTACAAGTGCGAAACTGCTATATTGTGATATTCTCGTTAAAGCGCATGCAAGCATCGTGAAACCTTAAAGAACAATGTCATTTAGCGAGATACAGCGTTCTGTACTGCAATAAGTTGGTGAAAAACTGTGAGTTTATGCAAATATCCTAATTGTGAACGAAACAGTGTAATAGAGCGTTTTTTAATACAAGTGCGAATGTTAGGTTAGGTTAAGATATGAACCGTCGTAAAACCGCTATAATCAATGTCACTTAGTGAGATGCAGTGTTTTTCACCATTACAAGTCGGGAACTGCGATATCTAATGTGAAAGCGCTCGCAAACGTCGTTAGGTTAGGTTAGGTTAGGTTAGGTTAGGTTAGGTTAGGTTTGGTTAGGTTAGGTTAGGTTAGGTTAGGGTATGTTAGGTAAGGTTTGGTTAGGTTAGGTTAGGTTAGGTTGGTTTAGGTAAGGTTAGGTTAGGTTAAGATATGAACCGCGCTAAAACCGCATTAAACAATGTCACTTAGTGAGATGCTGTGTTTTTCACCATTACAAGTCGGGAACTGCGATATCTAATGTGAAAGCGCATGAAACCGTCGTAATCTTGTAGAAAACATTGTAAAGTAGCGAATAAAACGTTTTCTAACGATAGAAGTGCGAAGGTTCGGTTAGTTTGAGTTATGTTAGTTTAAGCTAGGTAGCGTCGTGAAACCACCAAAAACGACGTCATCTAACGAGATAGTGTTGTTTTAATGCGAGTACGAAACTGCGACAGGTAAAATGTTGTGAAAGCACTCAAAACGGCATGAACAAGCCAAATACTGCGTGTTCTACCGTTACAAGTGCGAAACTGCTATATTGTGATATTCTCGTTGAAGCTCATGCAAGCATCGTGAAACCTTAAAGAACGATGTCATTTAGCGAGATACAGCGTTCTGTACTGCAATGAGTTGGTGAAAAACTGTGAGGTTATGCAAATATCGTAATTGTGAACGAAACAGTGTATTAGAGCGTTTTTCAATACAAGTACGAATGTTAGGTTAGGTTAAGATATGAACCGTCGTAAAACCGCATTAAACAATGTCACTTAGTGAGATGCAGTGTTTTTCAACATTACAAGTTGGGAACTGCGATATCTAATGTGAAAGCACTTGCAAACGTCGTTAGGTTAGGTTAGGTTAGGCTAGGTTAGGTTACGTTAGGTTAGGTTTGGTTAGGTTAGGTTAGGTTAGGTTATGTTAGGTTAGGTTGGGTTAGGTTAGGTTAGGTTACGTTAGGTTAAGGTATGAACCGTCGTAAAACCGCAATAAACAATGTCACTTAGTGAGATGCAGTGTTTTTCACCTTTACAAGTTGGGAACTGCGATATCTAATGCGAAAGCGCTTGAAACCGTCGTAATGTTGTAGAAAGCAATGTAAAGTAGCGAGTAAAACGTTTTCTAACGATAGAAGTGCGAAGGTTATGTTAGGTTGAGTTATGTTAGTTTAAGCTAGGTAGCGTCGTGAAACCACCAAAAACGACGTCATCTAACGAGATAGTGTTGTTTTATTGCGAGTACGAAACTGCGATAGGTAAAATGTTGTGAAAGCACACAGAACGGCATGGACAAGCCAAATACTGCGTGTTGTACCGTTACAAGTGCGAAAGTGCTGTGTTGTGGCATTCTCGGTAAAGCGCATGCAAGTATCGTGAAACCTTAAAGAACGATGTCATTTAGCGAGATACAGCGTTCTGTACTGTAATAAGTTGGTGAGAAACTGTGAGGTCAAGCAAATATCGTAATTGTGAACGAAACAGTGTAATTGAGCGTCTTTAGATACAAGTGCGAATGTTAGGTTAGGTTGACATATCAACCGTCGTAAAACCGCATTAAACAATGTCACTTAGTGAGATGTAGTGTTTTTCAACATTACAAGTCGGGAACTACGATATCTAATGTGAAAGCGCATGAAACCGTCGTAATCTTGTAGAAAACATTGTAAAGTGGCGAGTAAAACGTTTTCTAACGATAGAAGTGCGAAGGTTAGGTTAGGTTAGGTTAGTTTAAGCTAGGTAGCGTCGTGAAACTACCAAAAACGACGTCATCAAACGAGATAGTGTTGTTTTATAGCGAGTATTAAACTGCGATAGGTGAAATGTTGTGAAAGCACACAAAACGGCATGAACAAGCCAAATACTGCGTGTTCTACCGTTACAAGTGTGAAACTGCTATATTGTGATATTCTCGTTAAATCGCATGCAAGCATCGTGAAACCTTAAAGAACAATGTCATTTAGCGAGATACAGCGTTCTGTACTGCAATAAGTTTGTGAAAAACTGTGAGGTTATGCAAATATCGTAATTTGAACAAAACAGTGTAATAGAGCGTTTTTAGATACAAGTGCGAATGTTAGGTTAGGTTAAGATATGAACCGTCGTAAAACCGCATTAAACAATGTCACTTAGTGAGATGCTGTGTTTTTCACCATTACAAGTCGGGAACTGCGATATCTAATGTGAAAGCGCATGAAACCGTCGTAATCTTGTAGAAAACATTGTAAAGTAGCGAATAAAACGTTTTCTAACGATAGAAGTGCGAAGGTTCGGTTAGTTTGAGTTATGTTAGTTTAAGCTAGGTAGCGTCGTGAAACCACCAAAAACAACGTCATCTAACGAGATAGTGTTGTTTTAATGCGAGTACGAAACTGCGACAGGTAAAATGTTGTGAAAGCACTCAAAACGGCATGAACAAGCCAAATACTGCGTGTTGTACCGTTACAAGTGCGAAACTGCTATGTTGTGACATTCTCGGTAAAGCGCATGCAAGTATCGTGAAACCTTAAAGAACGATGTCATTTAGCGAGATACAGCGTTCTGTACTGTAATAAGTTGGTGAGTTGTGAGGTCAAGCAAATATCGTAATTGTGAACGAAACAGTGTAATTGAGCGTCTTTAGATACAAGTGCGAATGTTAGGTTAGGTTGACATATCAACCGTCGTAAAACCGCATTAAACAATGTCACTTAGTGAGATGTAGTGTTTTTCAACATTACAAGTCGGGAACTACGATATCTAATGTGAAAGCGCATGAAACCGTCGTAATCTTGTAGAAAACATTGTAAAGTGGCGAGTAAAACGTTTTCTAACGATAGAAGTGCGAAGGTTAGGTTAGGTTAGGTTAGTTTAAGCTAGGTAGCGTCGTGAAACTACCAAAAACGACGTCATCAAACGAGATAGTGTTGTTTTATAGCGAGTATTAAACTGCGATAGGTGAAATGTTGTGAAAGCACACAAAACGGCATGAACAAGCCAAATACTGCGTGTTCTACCGTTACAAGTGTGAAACTGCTATATTGTGATATTCTCGTTAAATCGCATGCAAGCATCGTGAAACCTTAAAGAACAATGTCATTTAGCGAGATACAGCGTTCTGTACTGCAATAAGTTTGTGAAAAACTGTGAGGTTATGCAAATATCCTAATTGTGAACGAAACAGTGTAATAGAGCGTTTTTTAATACAAGTGCGAATGTTAGGTTAGGTTAAGATATGAACCGTCGTAAAACCGCATTAAACAATGTCACTTAGTGAGATGTAGTGTTTTTCAACATTACAAGTCGGGAACTACGATATCTAATGTGAAAGCGCATGAAACCGTCGTAATCTTGTAGAAAACATTGTAAAGTGGCGAGTAAAACGTTTTCTAACGATAGAAGTGCGAAGGTTAGGTTAGGTTAGGTTAGTTTAAGCTAGGTAGCGTCGTGAAACCACCAAAAACGACGTCATCCTACGAGATAGTGTTGTTTTATTGCGAGTACGAAACTGCGATAGGCAAAATGTTGTGAAAGCACACAAAACGGCATGAACAAGCCAAATACTGCGTGTTCTACCGTTACAAGTGCGAAACTGCTATATTGTGATATTCTCGTTAAAGCGCATGCAAGCATCGTGAAACCTTAAAGAACAATGTCATTTAGCGAGATACAGCGTTCTGTACTGCAATAAGTTGGTGAAAAACTGTGAGGTTATGCAAATATCCTAATTGTGAACGAAACAGTGTAATAGAGCGTTTTTTAATACAAGTGCGAATGTTAGGTTAGGTTAAGATATGAACCGTCGTAAAACCGCATTAATCAATGTCACTTAGTGAGATGCAGTGTTTTTCACCGATACAAGTCGGGAACTGCGATATCTAATGTGAAAGCGCTCGCAAACGTCGTTAGGTTAGGTTAGGTTAGGTTAGGTTAGGTTACGTTAGGTTAGGTTAGGTTAGGTTTGGTTAGGTTAGGTTAGGTTAGGTTAGGGTATGTTAGGTAAGGTTTGGTTAGGTTAGGTTAGGTGAGGTTGGTTTAGGTAAGGTTAGGTTAGGTTAAGATATGAACCGCGCTAAAACCGCATTAAACAATGTCACTTAGTGAGATGCTGTGTTTTTCACCATTACAAGTCGGGAACTGCGATATCTAATGTGAAAGCGCATGAAACCGTCGTAATCTTGTAGAAAACATTGTAAAGTAGCGAATAAAACGTTTTCTAACGATAGAAGTGCGAAGGTTCGGTTAGTTTGAGTTATGTTAGTTTAAGCTAGGTAGCGTCGTGAAACCACCAAAAACGACGTCATCTAACGAGATAGTGTTGTTTTAATGCGAGTACGAAACTGCGACAGGTAAAATGTTGTGAAAGCACTCAAAACGGCATGAACAAGCCAAATACTGCGTGTTGTACCGTTACAAGTGCGAAACTGCTATGTTGTGACATTCTCGGTAAAGCGCATGCAAGTATCGTGAAACCTTAAAAAACGATGTCATTTAGCGAGATACAGCGTTCTGTACTGTAATAAGTTGGTGAGAAACTGTGAGGTCAAGCAAATATCGTAATTGTGAACGAAACAGTGTAATTGAGCGTCTTTAGATACAAGTGGGAATGTTAGGTTAGGTTGACATATCAACCGTCGTAAAACCGCATTAAACAATGTCACTTAGTGAGATGTAGTGTTTTTCAACATTACAAGTCGGGAACTACGATATCTAATGTGAAAGCGCATGAAACCGTCGTAATCTTGTAGAAAACATTGTAAAGTTGCGAGTAAAACGTTTTCTAACGATAGAAGTGCGAAGGTTAGGTTAGGTTAGGTTAGTTTAAGCTAGGTATCGTCGTGAAACTACTAAAAACGACGTCATCTAACGAGATAGTGTTGTTTTATTGCGAGTATTAAACTGCGATAGGTAAAATGTTGTGAATGCACACAAAACGGCATGAACAAGCCAAATACTGCGTGTTCTACCGTTACAAGTGCGAAACTGCTATATTGTAATATTCTCGTTGAAGCTCATGCAAGCATCGTGAAACCTTAAAGAACGATGTCATTTAGCGAGATACAGCGTTCTGTACTGCAATAAGTTGGTGAAAAACTGTGAGGTTATGCAAATATCGTAATTGTGAACGAAACAGTGTAATTGAGCGTCTTTAGATACAAGTGCGAATGTTAGGTTAGGTTGACATATCAACCGTCGTAAAACCGCATTAAACAATGTCACTTAGTGAGATGTAGTGTTTTTCAACATTACAAGTCGGGAACTACGATATCTAATGTGAAAGCGCATGAAACCGTCGTAATCTTGTAGAAAACATTGTAAAGTGGCGAGTAAAACGTTTTCTAACGATAGAAGTGCGAAGGTTAGGTTAGGTTAGGTTAGTTTAAGCTAGGTAGCGTCGTGAAACTACCAAAAACGACGTCATCAAACGAGATAGTGTTGTTTTATAGCGAGTATTAAACTGCGATAGGTGAAATGTTGTGAAAGCACACAAAACGGCATGAACAAGCCAAATACTGCGTGTTCTACCGTTACAAGTGTGAAACTGCTATATTGTGATATTCTCGTTAAATCGCATGCAAGCATCGTGAAACCTTAAAGAACAATGTCATTTAGCGAGATAGAGCGTTCTGTACTGCAATAAGTGTGTGAAAAACTGTGAGGTTATGCAAATATCGTAATTGTGAACAAAACAGTGTAATAGAGCGTTTTTAGATACAAGTGCGAATGTTAGGTTAGGTTAAGATTTGAACCGTCGTAAAACCGCATAAACAATGTCACTTAGTGAGATGCTGTGTTTTTCACCATTACAAGTCGGGAACTGCGATATCTAATGTGAAAGCGCATGAAACCGTCGTAATCTTGTAGAAAACATTGTAAAGTAGCGAATAAAACGTTTTCTAACGATAGAAGTGCGAAGGTTCGGTTAGTTTGAGTTATGTTAGTTTAAGCTAGGTAGCGTCGTGAAACCACCAAAAACAACGTCATCTAACGAGATAGTGTTGTTTTAATGCGAGTACGAAACTGCGACTAGTAAAATGTTGTGAAAGCACTCAAAACGGCATGGACAAGCCAAATACTGCGTGTTCTACCGTTACAAGTGCGAAACTGCTATATTGTGATATTCTCGTTAAATCGCATGCAAGCATCGTGAAACCTTAAAGAACAATGTCATTTAGCGAGATACAGCGTTCTGTACTGCAATAAGTTGGTGAAAAACTGTGAGGTTATGCAAATATCGTAATTGTGAACAAAACAGTGTAATAGAGCGTTTTTAGATACAAGTGCGAATGTTAGGTTAGGTTAAGATATGAACCGTCGTAAAACCGCATTAAACAATGTCACTTAGTGAGATGTAGTGTTTTTCAACATTGCAAGTCGGGAACTACGATATCTAATGTGAAAGCGCATGAAACCGTCGTAATCTTGTAGAAAACTTTGTAAAGTGGCGAGTAAAACGTTTTCTAACGATAGAAGTGCGAAGGTTAGGTTAGGTTAGGTTAGTTTAAGCTAGGTAGCGTCGTGAAACCACCAAAAACGACGTCATCCTACGAGATAGTGTTGTTTTATTGCGAGTACGAAACTGCGATAGGCAAAATGTTGTGAAAGCACACAAAACGGCATGAACAAGCCAAATACTGCGTGTTCTACCGTTACAAGTGCGAAACTGCTATATTGTGATATTCTCGTTAAAGCGCATGCAAGCATCGTGAAACCTTAAAGAACAATGTCATTTAGCGAGATACAGCGTTCTCTACTGCAATAATTGGTGAAAAACTGTGAGGTTATGCAAATATCCTAATTGTGAACGAAACAGTGTAATAGAGCGTTTTTTAATACAAGTGCGAATGTTAGGTTAGGTTAAGATATGAACCGTCGTAAAACCGCATTAATCAATGTCACTTAGTGAGATGCAGTGTTTTTCACCGATACAAGTCGGGAACTGCGATATCTAATGTGAAAGCGCTCGCAAACGTCGTTAGGTTAGGTTAGGTTAGGTTAGGTTAGGTTAGGTTAGGTTACGTTAGGTTAGGTTAGGTTAGGTTAGGTTTGGTTAGGTTAGGTTAGGTTAGGTTAGGGTATGTTAGGTAAGGTTTGGTTAGGTTAGGTTAGGTTAGGTTGGTTTAGGTAAGGTTAGGTTAGGTTAAGATATGAACCGCGCTAAAACCGCATTAAACAATGTCACTTAGTGAGATGCTGTGTTTTTCCCCATTACAAGTCGGGAACTGCGATATCTAATGTGAAAGCGCATGAAACCGTCGTAATCTTGTAGAAAACATTGTAAAGTAGCGAATAAAACGTTTTCTAACGATAGAAGTGCGAAGGTTCGGTTAGTTTGAGTTATGTTAGTTTAAGCTAGGTAGCGTCATGAAACCACCAAAAACAACGTCATCTAACGAGATAGTGTTGTTTTAATGAGAGTACGAAACTGCGACAGGTAAAATGTTGTGAAAGCACTCAAAACGGCATGAACAAGCCAAATACTGCGTGTTGTACCGTTACAAGTGCGAAACTGCTATGTTGTGTCATTCTCGGTAAAGCGCATGCAAGTATCGTGAAACCTTAAAGAACGATGTCATTTAGCGAGATACAGCGTTCTGTACTGTAATAAGTTGGTGAGAAACTGTGAGGTCAAGCAAATATCGTAATTGTGAACGAAACAGTGTAATTGAGCGTTTTTCAATACAAGTACGAATGTTAGGTTAGGTTAAGATATGAACCGTCGTAAAACCGCATTAAACAATGTCACTTAGTGAGATGCAGTGTTTTTCACCATTACAAGTTGGGAACTGCGATATCTAATGTGAAAGCACTTGCAAACGTCGTTAGGTTAGGTTAGGTTAGGTTAGGTTAGGTTATGTTAGGTTTGGTTAGGTTAGGTTAGGTTAGCTTATGTTAGGTTAGGTTGGGTTAGGTTAGGTTAGGTTACGTTAGGTTAAGGTATGAACCGTCGTAAAACCGCAATAAACAATGTCACTTAGTGAGATGCAGTGTTTTTCACCTTTACAAGTTGGGAACTGCGATATCTAATGTGAAAGCGCTTGAAACCGTCGTAATGTTGTAGAAAGCAATGTAAAGTAGCGAGTAAAACGTTTTCTAACGATAGAAGTGCGAAGGTTATGTTAGGTTGAGTTATGTTAGTTTAAGCTAGGTAGCGTCGTCAAACCACCAAAAACGACGTCATCTAACGAGATAGTGTTGTTTTATTGCGAGTACGAAACTGCGATAGGCAAAATGTTGTGAAAGCACACAAAACGGCATGAACAAGCCAAATACTGCGTGTTCTACCGTTACAAGTGCGAAACTGCTATATTGTGATACTCTCGTTAAAGCGCATGCAAGCATCGTGAAACCTTAAAGAACGATGTCATTTAGCGAGATACAGCGTTCTGTACTGCAATAAGTTGGTGAAAAACTGTGAGGTTATGCAAATATCGTAATTGTGAACGAAACAGTGTAATAGAGCGTTTTTCAATACAAGTACAAATGTTAGGTTAGGTTAAGATATGAACCGTCGTAAAACCGCATTAAACAATGTACCTTAGTGAGATGCAGTGTTTTTCACCATTACAAGTTGGGAACTGCGATATCTAATGTGAAAGCACTTGCAAACGTCGTTAGGTTAGGTTAGGTTAGGTTAGGTTACGTTAGGTTAGGTTTGGTTAGGTTAGGTTAGGTTATGTTAGGTTAGGTTGGGTTAGGTTAGGTTAGGTTACGTTAGGTCAAGGTATGAACCGTCGTAAAACCGCAATAAACAATGTCACTTAGTGAGATGCAGTGTTTTTCACCTTTACAAGTTGGGAACTGCGATATCTAATGCGAAAGCGCTTGAAACCGTCGTAATGTTGTAGAAAGCAATGTAAAGTAGCGAGTAAAACGTTTTCTAACGATAAAAGTGCGAAGGTTATGTTAGGTTGAGTTATGTTAGTTTAAGCTAGGTAGCGTCGTGAAACCACCAAAAACGACGTCATCTAACGAGATAGTGTTGTTTTATTGCGAGTACGAAACTGCGATAGGCAAAATGTTGTGAAAGCACACAAAACGGCATGAACAAGCCAAATACTGCGTGTTCTACCGTTACAAGTGCGAAACTGCTATATTGTGATATTCTCGTTAAAGCGCATGCAAGCATCGTGAAACCTTAAAGAACAATGTCATTTAGCGAGATACAGCGTTCTGTACTGCAATAAGTCGGTGAAAAACTGTGAGGTTATGCAAATATCCTAATTGTGAACGAAACAGTGTAATAGAGCGTTTTTTAATACAAGTGCGAATGTTAGGTTAGGTTAAGATATGAACCGTCGTAAAACCGCATTAATCAATGTCACTTAGTGAGATGCAGTGTTTTTCACCATTACAAGTCGGGAACTGCGATATCTAATGTGAAAGCGCTCGCAAACGTCGTTAGGTTAGGTTAGGTTAGGTTAGGTTAGGTTACGTTAGGTTAGGTTTGGTTAGGTTAGGTTAGGTTAGGTTATGTTAGGTTAGGTTGGGTTAGGTTAGGTTAGGTTACGTTAGGTTAAGGTATGAACCGTCGTAAAACCGCAATAAACAATGTCACTTAGTGAGATGCAGTGTTTTTCACCTTTACAAGTTGGGAACTGCGATATCTAATGTGAAAGCGCTTGAAACCGTCGTAATGTTGTAGAAAGCAATGTAAAGTAGCGAGTAAAACGTTTTCTAACGATAGAAGTGCGAAGGTTATGTTAGGTTGAGTTATGTTAGTTTAAGCTAGGTAGCGTCGTGAAACCACCAAAAACGACGTCATCTAACGAGATAGTGTTGTTTTATTGCGTGTACGAAACTGCGATAGGCAAAATGTTGTGAAAGCACACAAAACGGCATGAACAAGCCAAATACTGCGTGTTCTACCGTTACAAGTGCGAAACTGCTATATTGTGATATTCTCGTTAAAGCGCATGCAAGCATCGTGAAACCTTAAAGAACAATGTCATTTAGCGAGATACAGCGTTCTGTACTGCAATAAGTTGGTGAAAAACTGTGAGGTTATGCAAATATCCTAATTGTGAACGAAACAGTGTAATAGAGCGTTTTTTAATACAAGTGCGAATGTTAGGTTAGGTTAAGATATGAACCGTCGTAAAACCGCATTAATCAATGTCACTTAGTGAGATGCAGTGTTTTTCACCATTACAAGTCGGGAACTGCGATATCCAATGTGAAAGCGCTCGCAAACGTCGTTAGGTTAGGTTAGGTTAGGTTAGGTTAGGTTAGGTTACGTTAGGTTAAGTTAGGTTAGGTTTGGTTAGGTTAGGTTAGGTTAGGTTAGGGTATGTTAGGTAAGGTTTGGTTAGGTTAGGTTAGGTTAGGTTGGTTTAGGTAAGGTTAGGTTAGGTTAAGATATGAACCGCGCTAAAACCGCAATAAACAATGTCACTTAGTGAGATGCTGTGTTTTTCACCATTACAAGTCGGGAACTGCGATATCTAATGTGAAAGCGCATGAAACCGCCCTAATCTTGTAGAAAACATTGTAAATTAGCGAATAAAACGTTTTCTAACGATAGAAGTGCGAAGGTTCGGTTAGTTTGAGTTATGTTAGTTTAAGCTAGGTAGCGTCGTGAAACCACCAAAAACGGCGTCATCTAACGAGATAGTGTTGTTTTATTGCGAGTATTAAACTGCGATAGGTAAAATGTTGTGAATGCACACAAAACGGCATGAACAAGCCAAATACTGCGTGTTCTACCGTTACAAGGGCGAAATTGCTATATTGTGATATTCTCGTTGAAGCGCATGCAAGCATCGTGAAACAAAGAACGATGTCATTTAGCGAGATACAGCGTTCTGTACTGCAATAAGTTGGTGAAAAACTGTGAGGTTATGCAAATATCGTAATTGTGAACGAAACAGTGTAATAGAGCGTTTTTCAATACAAGTACGAATGTTAGGTTAGGTTAAGATATGAACCGTCGTAAAACCGCATTAAAGAATGTCACTTAGTGAGATGCAGTGTTTTTCACCATTACAAGTTGGGAACTGCGATATCTAATGTGAAAGCACTTGCAAACGTCGTTAGGTTAGGTTAGCTTAGGTTAGGTTACGTTAGGTTAGGTTTGGTTAGGTTAGGTTAGGTTAGGTTATGTTAGGTTAGGTTGGGTTAGGTTAGGTTAGGTTACGTTAGGTTAAGGTATGAACCGTCGTAAAACCGCAATAAACAATGTCACTTAGTGAGATGCAGTGTTTTTCACCTTTACAAGTTGGGAACTGCGATATCTAATGCGAAAGCGCTTGAAACCGTCGTAATGTTGTAGAAAGCAATGTAAAGTAGCGAGTAAAACGTTTTCTAACGATAGAAGTGCGAAGGTTATGTTAGGTTATGTTAGTTTAAGCTAGGTAGCGTCGTGAAACCACCAAAAACGACGTCATCTAACGAGATAGTGTTGTTTTATTGCGAGTACGAAACTGCGATAGGTAAAATGTTGTGAAAGCACACAAAACGGCATGAACAAGCCAAATACTGCGTGTTGTACCGTTACAAGTGCGAAAGTGCTGTGTTGTGGCATTCTCGGTAAAGCGCATGCAAGTATCGTGAAACCTTAAAGAACGATGTCCTTTAGCGAGATACAGCGTTCTGTACTGTAATAAGTTGGTGAGAAACTGTGAGGTCAAGCAAATATCGTAATTGTGAACGAAACAGTGTAATTGAGCGTCTTTAGATACAAGTGCGAATGTTAGGTTAGGTTGACATATCAACCGTCGTAAAACCGCATTAAACAATGTCACTTAGTGAGATGTAGTGTTTTTCACCATTACAAGTTGGGAACTGCGATATCTAATGTGAAAGCACTTGCAAACGTCGTTAGGTTAGGTTAGGTTAGGTTAGGTTATGTTAGGTTAGGTTGGGTTAGGTTAGGTTAGGTTACGTTAGGTTAAGGTATGAACCGTCGTAAAACCGCAATAAACAATGTCACTTAGTGAGATGCAGTGTTTTTCACCTTTACAAGTTGGGAACTGCGATATCTAATGCGAAAGCGCTTGAAACCGTCGTAATGTTGTAGAAAGCAATGTAAAGTAGCGAGTAAAACGTTTTCTAACGATAGAAGTGCGAAGGTTATGTTAGGTTGAGTTATGTTAGTTTAAGCTAGGTAGCGTCGTGAAACCACCAAAAACGACGTCGTCTAACGAGATAGTGTTGTTTTATTGCGAGTATTAAACTGCGATAGGTGAAATGTGAAAGCACACAAAACGGCATGAACAAGCCAAATACTGCGTGTTCTACCGTTACAAGTGCGAAACTGCTATATTGTGATATTCTCGTTAAATCGCATGCAAGCATCGTGAAACCTTAAAGAACAATGTCATTTAGCGAGATACAGCGTTCTGTACTGCAATAAGTTGGTGAAAAACTGTGAGGTTATGCAAATATCGTAATTGTGAACAAAACAGTGTAATAGAGCGTTTTTAGATACAAGTGCGAATGTTAGGTTAGGTTAAGATATGAACCGTCGTAAAACCGCATTAAACAATGTCAATTACTGAGATGCAGTGTTTTTCACCATTAAAAGTGGGGAACTGCGATATTTAATGTGAAAGCGCTTGCAACCGTCGTTAGGTTAGGTTAGGTTAGGTTAGGTTAGGTTTGGTTAGGTTAGGTTAGGTTAGGTTAGGTTAGGTTAGGTTAGATTAGGTTAGGTTGGGTTGAGTTGGGTTAGGTTAGGTTAGGTTAGGTTAGGTTAGGTTGGGTTAGGTTAGGTTAGGTTAGGTTAGGTTACGTTAGGTTAGGTTACGTTAGGTTTGGTTAGGTTAGGTTACGTTAGGTTAGGTTAGGTTAGGTAAGGATAATTTGGTTAGGTTAGGTAAGGTTAGGTTAGGTTAGGTTAGGTTGGGTTGGGTGTTGTTGGGTTGGGTTGGGTTAGGTTGGGTTAGGTTAGGTTAGGTTACGTTAGGTTAGGTTAGGTTAGGTTACGTTAGGTTAGGTTACGTTAGGTTAGGTTACGTTAGGTTAGGTTAGGTCAGGTAAGGTTAGGTTACGTTAGAATAGGTTAGGTTAGGTTACGTTAGGTTAGGTTAAGTTAGGTTAGGTTAGGTTTGGTTAGGTTAGGTTAGGTTAGCTTAGGTTAGGTTAGGTTGGGATGGGTTGGGTTAGGTTGGGTTAGGTTAGGTTAGGTTAGGTTAGGTTGGGTTAGGTTAGTTTAGGTTAGGTTAGGTTAGGTTAAGTTGGGTTAGGTTAGGTTAGGTTAGGTAAGGTTAGGTTAGGTTAGGTTAGGTTAGGTTAAGGTATGAACCGTCGTAAAACCGCATTAAACAATTTCACTTAGTGAGATGCAGTGTTTTCACCATTACAAGTCGGGAACTGCGATATCTAATGTGAAAGCGCTTGCAAACGTCGTTAGGTTAGGTTAGGTTAGGTTAGGTTAGGTTTGGTTAGGTTAGGTTAGGTTAGGTTAAGTTAGGGTATGTTAGGTTAGGTTAGGTTAGGTTGGGTTAGGTAACGTTAGGTTAGGTTAAGATATGAACCGCGCTAAAACCGCATTAAACAATGTCACTTAGTGAGATGCTGTGTTTTCCACCATTACAAGTCGGGAACTGCGATATCTAATGTGAAAGCGCATGAAACCGTCGTAATCTTGTAGAAAACATTGTAAAGTAGCGAATAAAACGTTTTCTAACGATAGAAGTGCGAAGGTTCGGTTAGTTTGAGCTAGGTAGCGTCGTGAAACCACCAAAAACGATGTCATCTAACGAGATAGTGCTGTTTTATTGCGAGTACGAAACTGCGATAGGTGAAATATTGGGAAAGCACACAAAATGGCATGAACTAGCCAGATACTGCGTCTTGTGCCGTTACAAGTGCGAAACTGCTTTATTGTGATATTCTCGTTAAAGCGCATGCAAGTATCGTGAAACCTTAAAGAACGATGTCATCTGGCGAGATACAGCGTTCTGTACTGTAATAAGTTGGTGAGAAACTGTGAGGTCAAGCAAATATCGTAATTGTGAACGAAACAGTGTAATTGAGCGTCTTTAGATACAAGTGCGAATGTTAGGTTAGGTTGACATATCAACCGTCGTAAAACCGCATTAAACAATGTCACTTAGTGAGATGTAGTGTTTTTCAACATTACAAGTCGGGAACTACGATATCTAATGTGAAAGCGCATGAAACCGTCGTAATCTTGTAGAAAACATTGTAAAGTTGCGAGTAAAACGTTTTCTAACGATAGAAGTGCGAAGGTTAGGTTAGGTTAGGTTAGTTTAAGCTAGGTAGCGTCGTGAAACTACCAAAAACGACGTCATCTAACGAGATAGTGTTGTTTTATTGCGAGTATTAAACTGCGATAGGTAAAATGTTGTGAATGCACACAAAACGGCACGAACAAGCCAAATACTGCGTTTTCTACCGTTACAAGTGCGAAACTGCTATATTGTGATATTCTCGTTAAAGCGCATGCAAGCATCGTGAAACCTTAAAGAACGATGTCATTTAGCGAGATACAGCGTTCTGTACTGCAATAAGTTGGTGAAAAACTGTTAGGTTATGCAAATATCGTAATTGTGAACGAAATAGTGTAATAGAGCGTTTTTCAATACAAGTACGAATGTTAGGTTAGGTTAAGATATGAACCGTCGTAAAACCGCATTAAAGAATGTCACTTAGTGAGATGCAGTGTTTTTCACCATTACAAGTTGGGAACTGCGATATCTAATGTGAAAGCACTTGCAAACGTCGTTAGGTTAGGTTAGCTTAGGTTAGGTTACGTTAGGTTAGGTTTGGTTAGGTTAGGTTAGGTTAGGTTATGTTAGGTTAGGTTGGGTTAGGTTAGGTTAGGTTACGTTAGGTTAAGGTATGAACCGTCGTAAAACCGCAATAAACAATGTCACTTAGTGAGATGCAGTGTTTTTCACCTTTACAAGTTGGGAACTGCGATATCTAATGCGAAAGCGCTTGAAACCGTCGTAATGTTGTAGAAAGCAATGTAAAGTAGCGAGTAAAACGTTTTCTAACGATAGAAGTGCGAAGGTTATGTTAGGTTGAGTCGTTTAGTTTAAGCTAGGTAGCGTCGTGAAACCACCAAAAATGACGTCATCTAACGAGATAGTGTTGTTTTATTGCGAGTACGAAACTGCGATAGGTAAAATGTTGTGAAAGCACACAAAACGGCATGAACAAGCCAAATACTGCGTGTTGTACCGTTACAAGTGCGAAAGTGCTGTGTTGTGGCATTCTCGGTAAAGCGCATGCAAGTATCGTGAAACCTTAAAGAACGATGTCCTTTAGCGAGATACAGCGTTCTGTACTGTAATAAGTTGGTGAGAAACTGTGAGGTCAAGCAAATATCGTAATTGTGAACGAAACAGTGTAATTGAGCGTCTTTAGATACAAGTGCGAATGTTAGGTTAGGTTGACATATCAACCGTCGTAAAACCGCATTAATGTCACTTAGTGAGATGTAGTGTTTTTCACCATTACAAGTTGGGAACTGCGATATCTAATGTGAAAGCACTTGCAAACGTCGTTAGGTTAGGTTAGGTTAGGTTAGGTTAGGTTAGGTTATGTTAGGTTAGGTTGGGTTAGGTTAGGTTAGGTTACGTTAGGTTAAGGTATGAACCGTCGTAAAACCGCAATAAACAATGTCACTTAGTGAGATGCAGTGTTTTTCACCTTTACAAGTTGGGAACTGCGATATCTAATGCGAAAGCGCTTGAAACCGTCGTAATGTTGTAGAAAGCAATGTAAAGTAGCGAGTAAAACGTTTTCTAACGATAAAAGTGCGAAGGTTATGTTAGGTTGAGTTATGTTAGTTTAAGCTAGGTAGCGTCGTGAAACCACCAAAAACGACGTCGTCTAACGAGATAGTGTTGTTTTATTGCGAGTACGAAACTGCGATAGGCAAAATGTTGTGAAAGCACACAAAACGGCATGAACAAGCCAAATACTGCGTGTTCTACCGTTACAAGTGCGAAACTGCTATATTGTGATATTCTCGTTAAAGCGCATGCAAGCATCGTGAAACCTTAAAGAACAATGTCATTTAGCGAGATACAGCGTTCTGTACTGCAATAAGTCGGTGAAAAACTGTGAGGTTATGCAAATATCCTAATTGTGAACGAAACAGTGTAATAGAGCGTTTTTTAATACAAGTGCGAATGTTAGGTTAGGTTAAGATATGAACCGTCGTAAAACCGCATTAATCAATGTCACTTAGTGAGATGCAGTGTTTTTCACCATTACAAGTCGGGAACTGCGATATCTAATGTGAAAGCGCTCGCAAACGTCGTTAGGTTAGGTTAGGTTAGGTTAGGTTAGGTTACGTTAGGTTAGGTTTGGTTAGGTTAGGTTAGGTTAGGTTATGTTAGGTTAGGTTGGGTTAGGTTAGGTTAGGTTACGTTAGGTTAAGGTATGAACCGTCGTAAAACCGCAATAAACAATGTCACTTAGTGAGATGCAGTGTTTTTCACCTTTACAAGTTGGGAACTGCGATATCTAATGTGAAAGCGCTTGAAACCGTCGTAATGTTGTAGAAAGCAATGTAAAGTAGCGAGTAAAACGTTTTCTAACGATAGAAGTGCGAAGGTTATGTTAGGTTGAGTTATGTTAGTTTAAGCTAGGTAGCGTCGTGAAACCACCAAAAACGACGTCATCTAACGAGATAGTGTTGTTTTATTGCGAGTACGAAACTGCGATAGGCAAAATGTTGTGAAAGCACACAAAACGGCATGAACAAGCCAAATACTGCGTGTTCTACCGTTACAAGTGCGAAACTGCTATATTGTGATATTCTCGTTAAAGCGCATGCAAGCATCGTGAAACCTTAAAGAACAATGTCATTTAGCGAGATACAGCGTTCTGTACTGCAATAAGTTGGTGAAAAACTGTGAGGTTATGCAAATATCCTAATTGTGAACGAAACAGTGTAATAGAGCGTTTTTTAATACAAGTGCGAATGTTAGGTTAGGTTAAGATATGAACCGTCGTAAAACCGCATTAATCAATGTCACTTAGTGAGATGCAGTGTTTTTCACCATTACAAGTCGGGAACTGCGATATCCAATGTGAAAGCGCTCGCAAACGTCGTTAGGTTAGGTTAGGTTAGGTTAGGTTAGGTTAGGTTACGTTAGGTTAAGTTAGGTTAGGTTTGGTTAGGTTAGGTTAGGTTAGGTTAGGGTATGTTAGGTAAGGTTTGGTTAGGTTAGGTTAGGTTAGGTTGGTTTAGGTAAGGTTAGGTTAGGTTAAGATATGAACCGCGCTAAAACCGCAATAAACAATGTCACTTAGTGAGATGCTGTGTTTTTCACCATTACAAGTCGGGAACTGCGATATCTAATGTGAAAGCGCATGAAACCGCCCTAATCTTGTAGAAAACATTGTAAATTAGCGAATAAAACGTTTTCTAACGATAGAAGTGCGAAGGTTCGGTTAGTTTGAGTTATGTTAGTTTAAGCTAGGTAGCGTCGTGAAACCACCAAAAACGGCGTCATCTAACGAGATAGTGTTGTTTTATTGCGAGTATTAAACTGCGATAGGTAAAATGTTGTGAATGCACACAAAACGGCATGAACAAGCCAAATACTGCGTGTTCTACCGTTACAAGGGCGAAATTGCTATATTGTGATATTCTCGTTGAAGCGCATGCAAGCATCGTGAAACAAAGAACGATGTCATTTAGCGAGATACAGCGTTCTGTACTGCAATAAGTTGGTGAAAAACTGTGAGGTTATGCAAATATCGTAATTGTGAACGAAACAGTGTAATAGAGCGTTTTTCAATACAAGTACGAATGTTAGGTTAGGTTAAGATATGAACCGTCGTAAAACCGCATTAAAGAATGTCACTTAGTGAGATGCAGTGTTTTTCACCATTACAAGTTGGGAACTGCGATATCTAATGTGAAAGCACTTGCAAACGTCGTTAGGTTAGGTTAGCTTAGGTTAGGTTACGTTAGGTTAGGTTTGGTTAGGTTAGGTTAGGTTAGGTTATGTTAGGTTAGGTTGGGTTAGGTTAGGTTAGGTTACGTTAGGTTAAGGTATGAACCGTCGTAAAACCGCAATAAACAATGTCACTTAGTGAGATGCAGTGTTTTTCACCTTTACAAGTTGGGAACTGCGATATCTAATGCGAAAGCGCTTGAAACCGTCGTAATGTTGTAGAAAGCAATGTAAAGTAGCGAGTAAAACGTTTTCTAACGATAGAAGTGCGAAGGTTATGTTAGGTTATGTTAGTTTAAGCTAGGTAGCGTCGTGAAACCACCAAAAACGACGTCATCTAACGAGATAGTGTTGTTTTATTGCGAGTACGAAACTGCGATAGGTAAAATGTTGTGAAAGCACACAAAACGGCATGAACAAGCCAAATACTGCGTGTTGTACCGTTACAAGTGCGAAAGTGCTGTGTTGTGGCATTCTCGGTAAAGCGCATGCAAGTATCGTGAAACCTTAAAGAACGATGTCCTTTAGCGAGATACAGCGTTCTGTACTGTAATAAGTTGGTGAGAAACTGTGAGGTCAAGCAAATATCGTAATTGTGAACGAAACAGTGTAATTGAGCGTCTTTAGATACAAGTGCGAATGTTAGGTTAGGTTGACATATCAACCGTCGTAAAACCGCATTAAACAATGTCACTTAGTGAGATGTAGTGTTTTTCACCATTACAAGTTGGGAACTGCGATATCTAATGTGAAAGCACTTGCAAACGTCGTTAGGTTAGGTTAGGTTAGGTTAGGTTATGTTAGGTTAGGTTGGGTTAGGTTAGGTTAGGTTACGTTAGGTTAAGGTATGAACCGTCGTAAAACCGCAATAAACAATGTCACTTAGTGAGATGCAGTGTTTTTCACCTTTACAAGTTGGGAACTGCGATATCTAATGCGAAAGCGCTTGAAACCGTCGTAATGTTGTAGAAAGCAATGTAAAGTAGCGAGTAAAACGTTTTCTAACGATAGAAGTGCGAAGGTTATGTTAGGTTGAGTTATGTTAGTTTAAGCTAGGTAGCGTCGTGAAACCACCAAAAACGACGTCGTCTAACGAGATAGTGTTGTTTTATTGCGAGTATTAAACTGCGATAGGTGAAATGTGAAAGCACACAAAACGGCATGAACAAGCCAAATACTGCGTGTTCTACCGTTACAAGTGCGAAACTGCTATATTGTGATATTCTCGTTAAATCGCATGCAAGCATCGTGAAACCTTAAAGAACAATGTCATTTAGCGAGATACAGCGTTCTGTACTGCAATAAGTTGGTGAAAAACTGTGAGGTTATGCAAATATCGTAATTGTGAACAAAACAGTGTAATAGAGCGTTTTTAGATACAAGTGCGAATGTTAGGTTAGGTTAAGATATGAACCGTCGTAAAACCGCATTAAACAATGTCAATTACTGAGATGCAGTGTTTTTCACCATTAAAAGTGGGGAACTGCGATATTTAATGTGAAAGCGCTTGCAACCGTCGTTAGGTTAGGTTAGGTTAGGTTAGGTTAGGTTTGGTTAGGTTAGGTTAGGTTAGGTTAGGTTAGGTTAGGTTAGATTAGGTTAGGTTGGGTTGAGTTGGGTTAGGTTAGGTTAGGTTAGGTTAGGTTGGGTTAGGTTAGGTTAGGTTAGGTTAGGTTACGTTAGGTTAGGTTACGTTAGGTTTGGTTAGGTTAGGTTACGTTAGGTTAGGTTAGGTTAGGTAAGGATAATTTGGTTAGGTTAGGTAAGGTTAGGTTAGGTTAGGTTAGGTTGGGTTGGGTGTTGTTGGGTTGGGTTGGGTTAGGTTGGGTTAGGTTAGGTTAGGTTACGTTAGGTTAGGTTAGGTTAGGTTACGTTAGGTTAGGTTACGTTAGGTTAGGTTACGTTAGGTTAGGTTAGGTCAGGTAAGGTTAGGTTACGTTAGAATAGGTTAGGTTAGGTTACGTTAGGTTAGGTTAAGTTAGGTTAGGTTAGGTTTGGTTAGGTTAGGTTAGGTTAGCTTAGGTTAGGTTAGGTTGGGATGGGTTGGGTTAGGTTGGGTTAGGTTAGGTTAGGTTAGGTTAGGTTGGGTTAGGTTAGTTTAGGTTAGGTTAGGTTAGGTTAAGTTGGGTTAGGTTAGGTTAGGTTAGGTAAGGTTAGGTTAGGTTAGGTTAGGTTAGGTTAAGGTATGAACCGTCGTAAAACCGCATTAAACAATTTCACTTAGTGAGATGCAGTGTTTTCACCATTACAAGTCGGGAACTGCGATATCTAATGTGAAAGCGCTTGCAAACGTCGTTAGGTTAGGTTAGGTTAGGTTAGGTTAGGTTTGGTTAGGTTAGGTTAGGTTAGGTTAAGTTAGGGTATGTTAGGTTAGGTTAGGTTAGGTTGGGTTAGGTAACGTTAGGTTAGGTTAAGATATGAACCGCGCTAAAACCGCATTAAACAATGTCACTTAGTGAGATGCTGTGTTTTCCACCATTACAAGTCGGGAACTGCGATATCTAATGTGAAAGCGCATGAAACCGTCGTAATCTTGTAGAAAACATTGTAAAGTAGCGAATAAAACGTTTTCTAACGATAGAAGTGCGAAGGTTCGGTTAGTTTGAGCTAGGTAGCGTCGTGAAACCACCAAAAACGATGTCATCTAACGAGATAGTGCTGTTTTATTGCGAGTACGAAACTGCGATAGGTGAAATATTGGGAAAGCACACAAAATGGCATGAACTAGCCAGATACTGCGTCTTGTGCCGTTACAAGTGCGAAACTGCTTTATTGTGATATTCTCGTTAAAGCGCATGCAAGTATCGTGAAACCTTAAAGAACGATGTCATCTGGCGAGATACAGCGTTCTGTACTGTAATAAGTTGGTGAGAAACTGTGAGGTCAAGCAAATATCGTAATTGTGAACGAAACAGTGTAATTGAGCGTCTTTAGATACAAGTGCGAATGTTAGGTTAGGTTGACATATCAACCGTCGTAAAACCGCATTAAACAATGTCACTTAGTGAGATGTAGTGTTTTTCAACATTACAAGTCGGGAACTACGATATCTAATGTGAAAGCGCATGAAACCGTCGTAATCTTGTAGAAAACATTGTAAAGTTGCGAGTAAAACGTTTTCTAACGATAGAAGTGCGAAGGTTAGGTTAGGTTAGGTTAGTTTAAGCTAGGTAGCGTCGTGAAACTACCAAAAACGACGTCATCTAACGAGATAGTGTTGTTTTATTGCGAGTATTAAACTGCGATAGGTAAAATGTTGTGAATGCACACAAAACGGCATGAACAAGCCAAATACTGCGTTTTCTACCGTTACAAGTGCGAAACTGCTATATTGTGATATTCTCGTTAAAGCGCATGCAAGCATCGTGAAACCTTAAAGAACGATGTCATTTAGCGAGATACAGCGTTCTGTACTGCAATAAGTTGGTGAAAAACTGTTAGGTTATGCAAATATCGTAATTGTGAACGAAATAGTGTAATAGAGCGTTTTTCAATACAAGTACGAATGTTAGGTTAGGTTAAGATATGAACCGTCGTAAAACCGCATTAAAGAATGTCACTTAGTGAGATGCAGTGTTTTTCACCATTACAAGTTGGGAACTGCGATATCTAATGTGAAAGCACTTGCAAACGTCGTTAGGTTAGGTTAGCTTAGGTTAGGTTACGTTAGGTTAGGTTTGGTTAGGTTAGGTTAGGTTAGGTTATGTTAGGTTAGGTTGGGTTAGGTTAGGTTAGGTTACGTTAGGTTAAGGTATGAACCGTCGTAAAACCGCAATAAACAATGTCACTTAGTGAGATGCAGTGTTTTTCACCTTTACAAGTTGGGAACTGCGATATCTAATGCGAAAGCGCTTGAAACCGTCGTAATGTTGTAGAAAGCAATGTAAAGTAGCGAGTAAAACGTTTTCTAACGATAGAAGTGCGAAGGTTATGTTAGGTTGAGTCGTTTAGTTTAAGCTAGGTAGCGTCGTGAAACCACCAAAAATGACGTCATCTAACGAGATAGTGTTGTTTTATTGCGAGTACGAAACTGCGATAGGTAAAATGTTGTGAAAGCACACAAAACGGCATGAACAAGCCAAATACTGCGTGTTGTACCGTTACAAGTGCGAAAGTGCTGTGTTGTGGCATTCTCGGTAAAGCGCATGCAAGTATCGTGAAACCTTAAAGAACGATGTCCTTTAGCGAGATACAGCGTTCTGTACTGTAATAAGTTGGTGAGAAACTGTGAGGTCAAGCAAATATCGTAATTGTGAACGAAACAGTGTAATTGAGCGTCTTTAGATACAAGTGCGAATGTTAGGTTAGGTTGACATATCAACCGTCGTAAAACCGCATTAATGTCACTTAGTGAGATGTAGTGTTTTTCACCATTACAAGTTGGGAACTGCGATATCTAATGTGAAAGCACTTGCAAACGTCGTTAGGTTAGGTTAGGTTAGGTTAGGTTAGGTTAGGTTATGTTAGGTTAGGTTGGGTTAGGTTAGGTTAGGTTACGTTAGGTTAAGGTATGAACCGTCGTAAAACCGCAATAAACAATGTCACTTAGTGAGATGCAGTGTTTTTCACCTTTACAAGTTGGGAACTGCGATATCTAATGCGAAAGCGCTTGAAACCGTCGTAATGTTGTAGAAAGCAATGTAAAGTAGCGAGTAAAACGTTTTCTAACGATAGAAGTGCGAAGGTTATGTTAGGTTGAGTTATGTTAGTTTAAGCTAGGTAGCGTCGTGAAACCACCAAAAACGACGTCGTCTAACGAGATAGTGTTGTTTTATTGCGAGTATTAAACTGCGATAGGTGAAATGTGAAAGCACACAAAACGGCATGAACAAGCCAAATACTGCGTGTTCTACCGTTACAAGTGCGAAACTGCTATATTGTGATATTCTCGTTAAATCGCATGCAAGCATCGTGAAACCTTAAAGAACAATGTCATTTAGCGAGATACAGCGTTCTGTACTGCAATAAGTTGGTGAAAAACTGTGAGGTTATGCAAATATCGCAATTGTGAACAAAACAGTGTAATAGAGCGTTTTTAGATACAAGTGCGAATGTTAGGTTAGGTTAAGATATGAACCGTCGTAAAACCGCATTAAACAATGTCAATTACTGAGATGCAGTGTTTTTCACCATTAAAAGTGGGGAACTGCGATATTTAATGTGAAAGCGCTTGCAACCGTCGTTAGGTTAAGTTAGGTTAGGTTAGGTTAGGTTTGGTTAGGTTAGGTTAGGAGGTTAGGTTAGGTTAGGTTAGGTTAGATTAGGTTAGGTTGGGTTGAGTTGGGTTAGGTTAGGTTAGGTTAGGTTAGGTTGGGTTAGGTTAGGTTAGGTTAGGTTACGTTAGGTTAGGTTACGTTAGGTTAGGTTAGGTTAGGTTACGTTAGGTTAGGTTAGGTTAGGTAAGGATAATTTGGTTAGGTTAGGTAAGGTAAGGTTAGGTTAGGTTAGGTTGGGTTGGGTGTTGTTGGGTTGGGTTGGGTTGGGTTAGGTTGGGTTAGGTTAGGTTAGGTTACGTTAGGTTAGGTTAGGTTAGGTTACGTTAGGTTATGTTAGGTTAGGTTAGGTTACGTTAGGTTAGGTTAGGTCAGGTAAGGTTAGGTTACGTTAGAATAGGTTAGGTTAGGTTACGTTAGGTTAGGTTAAGTTAGGTTAGGTTAGGTTTGGTTAGGTTAGGTTAGGTTAGCTTAGGTTAGGTTAGGTTGGGATGGGTTGGGTTAGGTTGGGTTAGGTTAGGTTAGGTTAGGTTAGGTTGGGTTAGGTTAGTTTAGGTTAGGTTAGGTTAGGTTAAGTTGGGTTGGGTTAGGTTAGGTTAGGTTAGGTAAGGTTAGGTTAGGTTAGGTTAGGTTAGGTTAAGGTATGAACCGTCGTAAAACCGCATTAAACAATGTCACTTAGTGAGATGCAGTGTTTTCACCATTACAAGTCGGGAACTGCGATATCTAATGTGAAAGCGCTTGCAAACGTCGTTAGGTTAGGTTAGGTTAGGTTAGGTTTGGTTAGGTTAGGTTAGGTTAGGTTAAGTTAGGGTATGTTAGGTTAGGTTAGGTTAGGTTGGGTTAGGTAAGGTTAGGTTAGGTTAAGATATGAACCGCGCTAAAACCGCATTAAACAATGTCACTTAGTGAGATGCTGTGTTTTCCACCATTACAAGTCGGGAACTGCGATATCTAATGTGAAAGCGCATGAAACCGTCGTAATCTTGTAGAAAACATTGTAAAGTAGCGAATAAAACGTTTTCTAACGATAGAAGTGCGAAGGTTCGGTTAGTTTGAGCTAGGTAGCGTCGTGAAACCACCAAAAACGATGTCATCTAACGAGATAGTGCTGTTTTATTGCGAGTACGAAACTGCGATAGGTGAAATATTGGGAAAGCACACAAAATGGCATGAACTAGCCAGATACTGCGTCTTGTGCCGTTACAAGTGCGAAACTGCTTTATTGTGATATTCTCGTTAAAGCGCATGCAAGTATCGTGAAACCTTAAAGAACGATGTCATCTGGCGAGATACAGCGTTCTGTACTGTAATAAGTTGGTGAGAAACTGTGAGGTCAAGCAAATATCGTAATTGTGAACGAAACAGTGTAATTGAGCGTCTTTAGATACAAGTGCGAATGTTAGGTTAGGTTGACATATCAACCGTCGTAAAACCGCATTAAACAATGTCACTTAGTGAGATGTAGTGTTTTTCAACATTACAAGTCGGGAACTACGATATCTAATGTGAAAGCGCATGAAACCGTCGTATTCTTGTAGAAAACATTGTAAAGTTGCGAGTAAAACGTTTTCTAACGATAGAAGTGCGAAGGTTAGGTTAGGTTAGGTTAGTTTAAGCTAGGTAGCGTCGTGAAACTACCAAAAACGACGTCATCTAACGAGATAGTGTTGTTTTATTGCGAGTATTAAACTGCGATAGGTAAAATGTTGTGAATGCACACAAAACGGCATGAACAAGCCAAATACTGCGTGTTCTACCGTTACAAGTGCGAAACTGCTATATTGTGATATTCTCGTTAAAGCGCATGCAAGCATCGTGAAACCTTAAAGAACGATGTCATTTAGCGAGATACAGCGTTCTGTACTGCAATAAGTTGGTGAAAAACTGTGAGGTTATGCAAATATCGTAACTGTGAACGAAATAGTGCAATAGAGCGTTTTTCAATACAAGTACGAATGTTAGGTTAGGTTAAGATATGAACCGTCGTAAAACCGCATTAAACAATGTCACTTAGTGAGATGCAGTGTTTTTCACCATTACAAGTTGGGAACTGCGATATCTAATGTGAAAGCACTTGCAAACGTCGTTAGGTTAGGTTAGGTTAGGTTAGGTTAGGTTATGTTAGGTTTGGTTAGGTTAGGTTAGGTTAGGTTATGTTAGGTTAGGTTGGGTTAGGTTAGGTTAGGTTACGTTAGGTTAAGGTAGGAACCGTCGTAAAACCGCAATAAACAATGTCACTTAGTGAGATGCAGTGTTTTTCACCTTTACAAGTTTGGAACTGCGATATCTAATGTGAAAGCGCTTGAAACCGTCGTAATGTTGTAGAAAGCAATGTAAAGTAGCGAGTAAAACGTTTTCTAACGATAGAAGTGCGAAGGTTATGTTAGGTTGAGTTATGTTAGTTTAAGCTAGGTAGCGTCGTCAAACCACCAAAAACGACGTCATCTAACGAGATAGTGTTGTTTTATTGCGAGTACGAAACTGCGATAGGCAAAATGTTGTGAAAGCACACAAAACGGCATGAACAAGCCAAATACTGCGTGTTGTACCGTTACAAGTGCGAAAGTGCTGTGTTGTGGCATTCTCGGTAAAGCGCATGCAAGTATCGTGAAACCTTAAAGAACGATGTCCTTTAGCGAGATACAGCGTTCTGTACTGTAATAAGTTGGTGAGAAACTGTGAGGTCAAGCAAATATCGTAATTGTGAACGAAACAGTGTAATTGAGCGTCTTTAGATACAAGTGCGAATGTTAGGTTAGGTTGACATATCAACCGTCGTAAAACCGCATTAAACAATGTCACTTAGTGAGATGTAGTGTTTTTCACCATTACAAGTTGGGAACTGCGATATCTAATGTGAAAGCACTTGCAAACGTCGTTAGGTTAGGTTAGGTTAGGTTAGGTTATGTTAGGGTAGGTTGGGTTAGGTTAGGTTAGGTTACGTTAGGTTAAGGTATGAACCGTCGTAAAACCGCAATAAACAATGTCACTTAGTGAGATGCAGTGTTTTTCCCCTTTACAAGTTGGGAACTGCGATATCTAATGCGAAAGCGCTTGAAACCGTCGTAATGTTGTAGAAAGCAATGTAAAGTAGCGAGTAAAACGTTTTCTAACGATAGAAGTGCGAAGGTTATGTTAGGTTGAGTTATGTTAGTTTAAGCTAGGTAGCGTCGTGAAACCACCAAAAACGACGTCGTCTAACGAGATAGTGTTGTTTTATTGCGAGTATTAAACTGCGATAGGTGAAATGTGAAAGCACACAAAACGGCATGAACAAGCCAAATACTGCGTGTTCTACCGTTACAAGTGCGAAACTGCTATATTGTGATATTCTCGTTAAATCGCATGCAAGCATCGTGAAACCTTAAAGAACAATGTCATTTAGCGAGATACAGCGTTCTGTACTGCAATAAGTTGGTGAAAAACTGTGAGGTTATGCAAATATCGTAATTGTGAACAAAACAGTGTAATAGAGCGTTTTTAGATACAAGTGCGAATGTTAGGTTAGGTTAAGATATGAACCGTCGTAAAACCGCATTAAACAATGTCAATTACTGAGATGCAGTGTTTTTCACCATTAAAAGTGGGGAACTGCGATATTTAATGTGAAAGCGCTTGCAACCGTCGTTAGGTTAGGTTAGGTTAGGTTAGGTTAGGTTAGGTTTGGTTAGGTTAGGTTAGGTTAGGTTAGGTTAGGTTAGATTAGGTTAGGTTGGGTTGAGTTGGGTTAGGTTAGGTTAGGTTAGGTTAGGTTAGGTTGGGTTAGGTTAGGTTAGGTTAGGTTAGGTTACGTTAGGTTAGGTTACGTTAGGTTAGGTTAGGTTAGGTTACGTTAGGTTAGGTTAGGTTAGGTAAGGATAATTTGGTTAGGTTAGGTAAGGTTAGGTTAGGTTAGGTTAGGTTGGGTTGGGTGTTGTTGGGTTGGGTTGGGTTGGGTTAGGTTGGGTTAGGTTAGGTTAGGTTACGTTAGGTTAGGTTAGGTTAGGTTACGTTAGGTTATGTTAGGTTAGGTTAGGTTACGTTAGGTTAGGTTAGGTCAGGTAAGGTTAGGTTACGTTAGAATAGGTTAGGTTAGGTTACGTTAGGTTAGGTTAAGTTAGGTTAGGTTAGGTTTGGTTAGGTTAGGTTAGGTTAGCTTAGGTTAGGTTAGGTTGGGATGGGTTGGGTTAGGTTGGGTTAGGTTAGGTTAGGTTAGGTTAGGTTGGGTTAGGTTAGTTTAGGTTAGGTTAGGTTAGGTTAAGTTGGGTTGGGTTAGGTTAGGTTAGGTTAGGTAAGGTTAGGTTAGGTTAGGTTAGGTTAGGTTAAGGTATGAACCGTCGTAAAACCGCATTAAACAATGTCACTTAGTGAGATGCAGTGTTTTCACCATTACAAGTCGGGAACTGCGATATCTAATGTGAAAGCGCTTGCAAACGTCGTTAGGTTAGGTTAGGTTAGGTTAGGTTTGGTTAGGTTAGGTTAGGTTAGGTTAAGTTAGGGTATGTTAGGTTAGGTTAGGTTAGGTTGGGTTAGGTAAGGTTAGGTTAGGTTAAGATATGAACCGCGCTAAAACCGCATTAAACAATGTCACTTAGTGAGATGCTGTGTTTTCCACCATTACAAGTCGGGAACTGCGATATCTAATGTGAAAGCGCATGAAACCGTCGTAATCTTGTAGAAAACATTGTAAAGTAGCGAATAAAACGTTTTCTAACGATAGAAGTGCGAAGGTTCGGTTAGTTTGAGCTAGGTAGCGTCGTGAAACCACCAAAAACGATGTCATCTAACGAGATAGTGCTGTTTTATTGCGAGTACGAAACTGCGATAGGTGAAATATTGGGAAAGCACACAAAATGGCATGAACTAGCCAGATACTGCGTCTTGTGCCGTTACAAGTGCGAAACTGCTTTATTGTGATATTCTCGTTAAAGCGCATGCAAGTATCGTGAAACCTTAAAGAACGATGTCATCTGGCGAGATACAGCGTTCTGTACTGTAATAAGTTGGTGAGAAACTGTGAGGTCAAGCAAATATCGTAATTGTGAACGAAACAGTGTAATTGAGCGTCTTTAGATACAAGTGCGAATGTTAGGTTAGGTTGACATATCAACCGTCGTAAAACCGCATTAAACAATGTCACTTAGTGAGATGTAGTGTTTTTCAACATTACAAGTCGGGAACTACGATATCTAATGTGAAAGCGCATGAAACCGTCGTATTCTTGTAGAAAACATTGTAAAGTTGCGAGTAAAACGTTTTCTAACGATAGAAGTGCGAAGGTTAGGTTAGGTTAGGTTAGTTTAAGCTAGGTAGCGTCGTGAAACTACCAAAAACGACGTCATCTAACGAGATAGTGTTGTTTTATTGCGAGTATTAAACTGCGATAGGTAAAATGTTGTGAATGCACACAAAACGGCATGAACAAGCCAAATACTGCGTGTTCTACCGTTACAAGTGCGAAACTGCTATATTGTGATATTCTCGTTAAAGCGCATGCAAGCATCGTGAAACCTTAAAGAACGATGTCATTTAGCGAGATACAGCGTTCTGTACTGCAATAAGTTGGTGAAAAACTGTGAGGTTATGCAAATATCGTAACTGTGAACGAAATAGTGCAATAGAGCGTTTTTCAATACAAGTACGAATGTTAGGTTAGGTTAAGATATGAACCGTCGTAAAACCGCATTAAACAATGTCACTTAGTGAGATGCAGTGTTTTTCACCATTACAAGTTGGGAACTGCGATATCTAATGTGAAAGCACTTGCAAACGTCGTTAGGTTAGGTTAGGTTAGGTTAGGTTAGGTTATGTTAGGTTTGGTTAGGTTAGGTTAGGTTAGGTTATGTTAGGTTAGGTTGGGTTAGGTTAGGTTAGGTTACGTTAGGTTAAGGTAGGAACCGTCGTAAAACCGCAATAAACAATGTCACTTAGTGAGATGCAGTGTTTTTCACCTTTACAAGTTGGGAACTGCGATATCTAATGTGAAAGCGCTTGAAACCGTCGTAATGTTGTAGAAAGCAATGTAATGTAGCGAGTAAAACGTTTTCTAACGATAGAAGTGCGAAGGTTATGTTAGGTTGAGTTATGTTAGTTTAAGCTAGGTAGCGTCGTCAAACCACCAAAAACGACGTCATCTAACGAGATAGTGTTGTTTTATTGCGAGTACGAAACTGCGATAGGCAAAATGTTGTGAAAGCACACAAAACGGCATGAACAAGCCAAATACTGCGTGTTCTACCGTTACAAGTGCGAAACTGCTATATTGTGATATTCTCGTTAAAGCGCATGCAAGCATCGTGAAACCTTAAAGAACGATGTCATTTAGCGAGATACAGCGTTCTGTACTGCAATAAGTTGGTGAAAAACTGTGAGGTTATGCAAATATCGTAATTGTGAACGAAACAGTGTAATAGAGCGTTTTTCAATACAAGTACAAATGTTAGGTTAGGTTAAGATATGAACCGTCGTAAAACCGCATTAAACAATGTCACTTAGTGAGATGCAGTGTTTTTCACCATTACAAGTTGGGAACTGCGATATCTAATGTGAAAGCACTTGCAAACGTCGTTAGGTTAGGTTAGGTTAGGTTAGGTTACGTTAGGTTAGGTTTGGTTAGGTTAGGTTAGGTTATGTTAGGTTAGTTTGGGTTAGGTTAGGTTAGGTTACGTTAGGTTAAGGTATGAACCGTCGTAAAACCGCAATAAACAATGTCACTTAGTGAGATGCAGTGTTTTTCACCTTTACAAGTTGGGAACTGCGATATCTAATGCGAAAGCGCTTGAAACCGTCGTAATGTTGTAGAAAGCAATGTAAAGTAGCGAGTAAAACGTTTTCTAACGATAGAAGTGCGAAGGTTATGTTAGGTTGAGTTATGTTAGTTTAAGCTAGGTAGCGTCGTGAAACCACCAAAAACGACGTCATCTAACGAGATAGTGTTGTTTTATTGCGAGTACAAAACTGCGATAGGCAAAATGTTGTGAAAGCACACAAAACGGCATGAACAAGCCAAATACTGCGTGTTCTACCGTTACAAGTGCGAAACTGCTATATTGTGATATTCTCGTTAAAGCGCATGCAAGCATCGTGAAACCTTAAAGAACAATGTCATTTAGCGAGATACAGCGTTCTGTACTGCAATAAGTCGGTGAAAAACTGTGAGGTTATGCAAATATCCTAATTGTGAACGAAACAGTGTAATAGAGCGTTTTTTAATACAAGTGCGAATGTTAGGTTAGGTTAAGATATGAACCGTCGTAAAACCGCATTAATCAATGTCACTTAGTGAGATGCAGTGTTTTTCACCATTACAAGTCGGGAACTGCGATATCTAATGTGAAAGCGCTTGCAAACGTCGTTAGGTTAGGTTAGGTTATGTTAGGTTAGGTTACGTTAGGTTAGGTTTGGTTAGGTTAGGTTAGGTTAGGTTATGTTAGGTTAGGTTGGGTTAGGTTAGGTTAGGTTACGTTAGGTTAAGGTATGAACCGTCGTAAAACCGCAATAAACAATGTCACTTAGTGAGATGCAGTGTTTTTCACCTTTACAAGTTGGGAACTGCGATATCTAATGTGAAAGCGCTTGAAACCGTCGTAATGTTGTAGAAAGCAATGTAAAGTAGCGAGTAAAACGTTTTCTAACGATAGAAGTGCGAAGGTTATGTTAGGTTGAGTTATGTTAGTTTAAGCTAGGTAGCGTCGTGAAACCACCAAAAACGACGTCATCTAACGAGATAGTGTTGTTTTATTGCGAGTACGAAACTGCGATAGGCAAAATGTTGTGAAAGCACACAAAACGGCATGAACAAGCCAAATACTGCGTGTTCTACCGTTACAAGTGCGAAACTGCTATATTGTGATATTCTCGTTAAAGCGCATGCAAGCATCGTGAAACCTTAAAGAACAATGTCATTTAGCGAGATACAGCGTTCTGTACTGCAATAAGTTGGTGAAAAACTGTGAGGTTATGCAAATATCCTAATTGTGAACGAAACAGTGTAATAGAGCGTTTTTTAATACAAGTGCGAATGTTAGGTTAGGTGAAGATATGAACCGTCGTAAAACCGCATTAATCAATGTCACTTAGTGAGATGCAGTGTTTTTCACCATTACAAGTCGGGAACTGCGATATCCAATGTGAAAGCGCTCGCAAACGTCGTTAGGTTAGGTTAGGTTAGGTTAGGTTAGGTTAGGTTACGTTAGGTTAAGTTAGGTTAGGTTTGGTTAGGTTAGGTTAGGTTAGGTTAGGGTATGTTAGGTAAGGTTTGGTTAGGTTAGGTTAGGTTAGGTTGGTTTAGGTAAGGTTAGGTTAGGTTAAGATATGAACCGCGCTAAAACCGCAATAAACAATGTCACTTAGTGAGATGCTGTGTTTTTCACCATTACAAGTCGGGAACTGCGATATCTAATGTGAAAGCGCATGAAACCGTCGTAATCTTGTAGAAAACATTGTAAATTAGCGAATAAAACGTTTTCTAACGATAGAAGTGCGAAGGTTCGGTTAGTTTGAGTTATGTTAGTTTAAGCTAGGTAGCGTCGTGAAACCACCAAAAACGGCGTCATCTAACGAGATAGTGTTGTTTTATTGCGAGTATTAAACTGCGATAGGTAAAATGTTGTGAATGCACACAAAACGGCATGAACAAGCCAAATACTGCGTGTTCTACCGTTACAAGGGCGAAATTGCTATATTGTGATATTCTCGTTGAAGCGCATGCAAGCATCGTGAAACAAAGAACGATGTCATTTAGCGAGATACAGCGTTCTGTACTGCAATAAGTTGGTGAAAAACTGTGAGGTTATGCAAATATCGTAATTGTGAACGAAACAGTGTAATAGAGCGTTTTTCAATACAAGTACGAATGTTAGGTTTGGTTAAGATATGAACCGTCATAAAACCGCATTAAAGAATGTCACTTAGTGAGATGCAGTGTTTTTCACCATTACAAGTTGGGAACTGCGATATCTAATGTGAAAGCACTTGCAAACGTCGTTAGGTTAGGTTAGCTTAGGTTAGGTTACGTTAGGTTAGGTTTGCTGAGGTTAGGTTAGGTTAGGTTATGTTAGGTTAGGTTGGGTTAGGTTAGGTTAGGTTACGTTAGGTTAAGGTATGAACCGTCGTAAAACCGCAATAAACAATGTCACTTAGTGAGATGCAGTGTTTTTCACCTTTACAAGTTGGGAACTGCGATATCTAATGCGAAAGCGCTTGAAACCGTCGTAATGTTGTAGAAAGCAATGTAAAGTAGCGAGTAAAACGTTTTCTAACGATAGAAGTGCGAAGGTTATGTTAGGTTGAGTTATGTTAGTTTAAGCTAGGTAGCGTCGTGAAACCACCAAAAACGACGTCATCTAACGAGATAGTGTTGTTTTATTGCGAGTACGAAACTGCGATAGGTAAAATGTTGTGAAAGCACACAAAACGGCATGAACAAGCCAAATACTGCGTGTTGTACCGTTACAAGTGCGAAAGTGCTGTGTTGTGGCATTCTCGGTAAAGCGCATGCAAGTATCGTGAAACCTTAAAGAACGATGTCCTTTAGCGAGATACAGCGTTCTGTACTGTAATAAGTTGGTGAGAAACTGTGAGGTCAAGCAAATATCGTAATTGTGAACGAAACAGTGTAATTGAGCGTCTTTAGATACAAGTGCGAATGTTAGGTTAGGTTGACATATCAACCGTCGTAAAACCGCATTAAACAATGTCACTTAGTGAGATGTAGTGTTTTTCACCATTACAAGTTGGGAACTGCGATATCTAATGTGAAAGCACTTGCAAACGTCGTTAGGTTAGGTTAGGTTAGGTTAGGTTATGTTAGGTTAGGTTGGGTTAGGTTAGGTTAGGTTACGCTAGGTTAAGGTATGAACCGTCGTAAAACCGCAATAAACAATGTCACTTAGTGAGATGCAGTGTTTTTCACCTTTACAAGTTGGGAACTGCGATATCTAATGCGAAAGCGCTTGAAACCGTCGTAATGTTGTAGAAAGCAATGTAAAGTAGCGAGTAAAACGTTTTCTAACGATAGAAGTGCGAAGGTTATGTTAGGTTGAGTTATGTTAGTTTAAGCTAGGTAGCGTCGTGAAACCACCAAAAACGACGTCGTCTAACGAGATAGTGTTGTTTTATTGCGAGTATTAAACTGCGATAGGTGAAATGTGAAAGCACACAAAACGGCATGAACAAGCCAAATACTGCGTGTTCTACCGTTACAAGTGCGAAACTGCTATATTGTGATATTCTCGTTAAATCGCATGCAAGCATCGTGAAACCTTAAAGAACAATGTCATTTAGCGAGATACAGCGTTCTGTACTGCAATAAGTTGGTGAAAAACTGTGAGGTTATGCAAATATCGTAATTGTTAACAAAACAGTGTAATAGAGCGTTTTTAGATACAAGTGCGAATGTTAGGTTAGGTTAAGATATGAACCGTCGTAAAACCGCATTAAACAATGTCAAAACTGAGATGCAGTGTTTTTCACCATTAAAAGTGGGGAACTGCGATATTTAATGTGAAAGCGCTTGCAACCGTCGTTAGGTTAGGTTAGGTTAGGTTAGGTTAGGTTTGGTTAGGTTAGGTTAGGTTAGGTTAGGTTAGGTTAGGTTAGATTAGGTTAGGTTGGGTTGAGTTGGGTTAGGTTAGGTTAGGTTAGGTTAGGTTGGGTTAGGTTAGGTTAGGTTACGTTAGGTTAGGTTACGTTAGGTTAGGTTAGGTTAGGTTACGTTAGGTTAGGTTAGGTTAGGTAAGGATAATTTGGTTAGGTTAGGTAAGGTTAGGTTAGGTTAGGTTAGGTTGGGTTGGGTTAGGTTAGGTTGGGATGGGTTGGGTTAGGTTGGGTTAGGTTAGGTTAGGTTAGGTTGGGTTAGGTTAGTTTAGGTTAGGTTAGGTTAGGTTAAGTTGGGTTAGGTTAGGTTAGGTTAGGTAAGGTTAGGTTAGGTTAGGTTAGGTTAGGTTAAGGTATGAACCGTCGTAAAACCGCATTAAACAATGTCACTTAGTGAGATGCAGTGTTTTCACCATTACAAGTCGGGAACTGCGATATCTAATGTGAAAGCGCTTGCAAACGTCGTTAGGTTAGGTTAGCTTAGGTTAGGTTACGTTAGGTTAGGTTTGGTTAGGTTAGGTTAGGTTAGGTTAAGTTGGGTTGGGTTAGGTTAGGTTAGGTTAGGTAAGGTTAGGTTAGGTTAGGTTAGGTTAGGTTAAGGTATGAACCGTCGTAAAACCGCATTAAACAATGTCACTTAGTGAGATGCAGTGTTTCCACCATTACAAGTCGGGAACTGCGATATCTAATGTGAAAGCGCATGAAACCGTCGTAATCTTGTAGAAAACATTGTAAAGTAGCGAATAAAACGTTTTCTAACGATAGAAGTGCGAAGGTTCGGTTAGTTTGAGCTAGGTAGCGTCGTGAAACCACCAAAAACGATGTCATCTAACGAGATAGTGCTGTTTTATTGCGAGTACGAAACTGCGATAGGTGAAATATTGGGAAAGCACACAAAATGGCATGAACTAGCCAGATACTGCGTCTTGTGCCGTTACAAGTGCGAAACTGCTTTATTGTGATATTCTCGTTAAAGCGCATGCAAGTATCGTGAAACCTTAAAGAACGATGTCATCTGGCGAGATACAGCGTTCTGTACTGTAATAAGTTGGTGAGAAACTGTGAGGTCAAGCAAATATCGTAATTGTGAACGAAACAGTGTAATTGAGCGTCTTTAGATACAAGTGCGAATGTTAGGTTAGGTTGACATATCAACCGTCGTAAAACCGCATTAAACAATGTCACTTAGTGAGATGTAGTGTTTTTCAACATTACAAGTCGGGAACTACGATATCTAATGTGAAAGCGCATGAAACCGTCGTAATCTTGTAGAAAACATTGTAAAGTTGCGAGTGAAACGTTTTCTAACGATAGAAGTGCGAAGGTTAGGTTAGGTTAGGTTAGTTTAAGCTAGGTAGCGTCGTGAAACTACCAAAAACGACGTCATCTAACGAGATAGTGTTGTTTTATTGCGAGTATTAAACTGCGATAGGTAAAATGTTGTGAATGCACACAAAACGGCATGAACAAGCCAAATACTGCGTGTTCTACCGTTACAAGTGCGAAACTGCTATATTGTGATATTCTCGTTAAAGCGCATGCAAGCATCGTGAAACCTTAAAGAACGATGTCATTTAGCGAGATACAGCGTTCTGTACTGCAATAAGTTGGTGAAAAACTGTGAGGTTATGCAAATATCGTAATTGTGAACGAAATAGTGTAATAGAGCGTTTTTCAATACAAGTACGAATGTTAGGTTAGGTTAAGATATGAACCGTCGTAAAACCGCATTAAAGAATGTCACTTAGTGAGATGCAGTGTTTTTCACCATTACAAGTTGGGAACTGCGATATCTAATGTGAAAGCACTTGCAAACGTCGTTAGGTTAGGTTAGCTTAGGTTAGGTTACGTTAGGTTAGGTTTGGTTAGGTTAGGTTAGGTTAGGTTATGTTAGGTTAGGTTGGGTTAGGTTAGGTTATGTTACGTTAGGTTAAGGTATGAACCGTCGTAAAACCGCAATAAACAATGTCACTTAGTGAGATGCAGTGTTTTTCACCTTTACAAGTTGGGAACTGCGATATCTAATGCGAAAGCGCTTGAAACCGTCGTAATGTTGTAGAAAGCAATGTAAAGTAGCGAGTAAAACGTTTTCTAACGATAGAAGTGCGAAGGTTATGTTAGGTTGAGTTATGTTAGTTTAAGCTAGGTAGCGTCGTGAAACCACCAAAAACGACGTCATCTAACGAGATAGTGTTGTTTTATTGCGAGTACGAAACTGCGATAGGTAAAATGTTGTGAAAGCACACAAAACGGCATGAACAAGCCAAATACTGCGTGTTGTACCGTTACAAGTGCGAAAGTGCTGTGTTGTGGCATTCTCGGTAAAGCGCATGCAAGTATCGTGAAACCTTAAAGAACGATGTCCTTTAGCGAGATACAGCGTTCTGTACTGTAATAAGTTGGTGAGAAACTGTGAGGTCAAGCAAATATCGTAATTGTGAACGAAACAGTGTAATTGAACGTCTTTAGATACAAGTGCGAATGTTAGGTTAGGTTGACATATCAACCGTCGTAAAACCGCATTAAACAATGTCACTTAGTGAGATGTAGTGTTTTTCACCATTACAAGTTGGGAACTGCGATATCTAATGTGAAAGCACTTGCAAACGTCGTTAGGTTAGGTTAGGTTAGGTTATGTTAGGTTAGGTTGGGTTAGGTTAGGTTAGGTTACGTTAGGTTAAGGTATGAACCGTCGTAAAACCGCAATAAACAATGTCACTTAGTGAGATGCAGTGTTTTTCACCTTTACAAGTTGGGAACTGCGATATCTAATGCGAAAGCGCTTGAAACCGTCGTAATGTTGTAGAAAGCAATGTAAAGTAGCGAGTAAAACGTTTTCTAACGATAGAAGTGCGAAGGTTATGTTAGGTTGAGTTATGTTAGTTTAAGCTAGGTAGCGTCGTGAAACCACCAAAAACGACGTCGTCTAACGAGATAGTGTTTTATTGCGAGTATTAAACTGCGATAGGTGAAATGTGAAAGCACACAAAACGGCATGAACAAGCCAAATACTGCGTGTTCTACCGTTACAAGTGCGAAACTGCTATATTGTGATATTCTCGTTAAATCGCATGCAAGCATCGTGAAACCTTAAAGAACAATGTCATTTAGCGAGATACAGCGTTCTGTACTGCAATAAGTTGGTGCAAAACTGTGAGGTTATGCAAATATCGTAATTGTGAACAAAACAGTGTAATAGAGCGTTTTTAGATACAAGTGCGAATGTTAGGTTAGGTTAAGATATGAACCGTCGTAAAACCGCATTAAACAATGTCAATTACTGAGATGCAGTGTTTTTCACCATTAAAAGTGGGGAACTGCGATATTTAATGTGAAAGCGCTTGCAACCGTCGTTAGGTTAGGTTAGGTTAGGTTAGGTTTGGTTAGGTTAGGTTAGGTTAGGTTAGGTTAGGTTAGGTTAGATTAGGTTAGGTTGGGTTGAGTTGGGTTAGGTTAGGTTAGGTTAGGTTAGGTTGGGTTAGGTTAGGTTAGGTTAGGTTAGGTTACGTTAGGTTAGGTTACGTTAGGTTAGGTTAGGTTAGGTTACGTTAGGTTAGGTTAGGTTAGGTAAGGATAATTTGGTTAGGTTAGGTAAGGTTAGGTTAGGTTAGGTTAGGTTGGGTTGGGTGTTGTTGGGTTGGGTTGGGTTGGGTTAGGTTGGGTTAGGTTAGGTTAGGTTACGTTAGGTTAGGTTAGGTTACGTTAGGTTATGTTAGGTTAGGTTAGGTTACGTTAGGTTAGGTTAGGTCAGGTAAGGATAGGTTACGTTAGAATAGGTTAGGTTAGGTTACGTTAGGTTAGGTTAAGTTAGGTTAGGTTAGGTTTGGTTAGGTTAGGTTAGGTTAGCTTAGGTTAGGTTAGGTTGGGATGGGTTGGGTTAGGTTGGGTTAGGTTAGGTTAGGTTAGGTTAGGTTGGGTTAGGTTAGTTTAGGTTAGGTTAGGTTAGGTTAAGTTGGGTTGGGTTAGGTTAGGTTAGGTTAGGTAAGGTTAGGTTAGGTTAGGTTAGGTTAGGTTAGGTTAAGGTATGAACCGTCGTAAAACCGCATTAAACAATGTCACTTAGTGAGATGCAGTGTTTTCACCATTACAAGTCGGGAACTGCGATATCTAATGTGAAAGCGCTTGCAAACGTCGTTAGGTTAGGTTAGGTTAGGTTAGGTTTGGTTAGGTTAGGTTAGGTTAGGTTAAGTTAGGGTATGTTAGGTTAGGTTAGGTTAGGTTGGGTTAGGTAAGGTTAGGTTAGGTTAAGATATGAACCGCGCTAAAACCGCATTAAACAATGTCACTTAGTGAGATGCTGTGTTTTCCACCATTACAAGTCGGGAACTGCGATATCTAATGTGAAAGCGCATGAAACCGTCGTAATCTTGTAGAAAACATTGTAAAGTAGCGAATAAAACGTTTTCTAACGATAGAAGTGCGAAGGTTCGGTTAGTTTGAGCTAGGTAGCGTCGTGAAACCACCAAAAACGATGTCATCTAACGAGATAGTGCTGTTTTATTGCGAGTACGAAACTGCGATAGGTGAAATATTGGGAAAGCACACAAAATGGCATGAACTAGCCAGATACTGCGTCTTGTGCCGTTACAAGTGCGAAACTGCTTTATTGTGATATTCTCGTTAAAGCGCATGCAAGTATCGTGAAACCTTAAAGAACGATGTCATCTGGCGAGATACAGCGTTCTGTACTGTAATAAGTTGGTGAGAAACTGTGAGGTCAAGCAAATATCGTAATTGTGAACGAAACAGTGTAATTGAGCGTCTTTAGATACAAGTGCGAATGTTAGGTTAGGTTGACATATCAACCGTCGTAAAACCGCATTAAACAATGTCACTTAGTGAGATGTAGTGTTTTTCAACATTACAAGTCGGGAACTACGATATCTAATGTGAAAGCGCATGAAACCGTCGTATTCTTGTAGAAAACATTGTAAAGTTGCGAGTAAAACGTTTTCTAACGATAGAAGTGCGAAGGTTAGGTTAGGTTAGGTTAGGTTAGTTTAAGCTAGGTAGCGTCGTGAAACTACCAAAAACGACGTCATCTAACGAGATAGTGTTGTTTTATTGCGAGTATTAAACTGCGATAGGTAAAATGTTGTGAATGCACACAAAACGGCATGAACAAGCCAAATACTGCGTGTTCTACCGTTACAAGTGCGAAACTGCTATATTGTGATATTCTCGTTAAAGCGCATGCAAGCATCGTGAAACCTTAAAGAACGATGTCATTTAGCGAGATACAGCGTTCTGTACTGCAATAAGTTGGTGAAAAACTGTGAGGTTATGCAAATATCGTAACTGTGAACGAAATAGTGCAATAGAGCGTTTTTCAATACAAGTACGAATGTTAGGTTAGGTTAAGATATGAACCGTCGTAAAACCGCATTAAACAATGTCACTTAGTGAGATGCAGTGTTTTTCACCATTACAAGTTGGGAACTGCGATATCTAATGTGAAAGCACTTGCAAACGTCGTTAGGTTAGGTTAGGTTAGGTTAGGTTAGGTTATGTTAGGTTTGGTTAGGTTAGGTTAGGTTAGGTTAGGTTAGGTTAGGTTGGGTTAGGTTAGGTTAGGTTACGTTAGGTTAAGGTAGGAACCGTCGTAAAACCGCAATAAACAATGTCACTTAGTGAGATGCAGTGTTTTTCACCTTTACAAGTTGGGAACTGCGATATCTAATGTGAAAGCGCTTGAAACCGTCGTAATGTTGTAGAAAGCAATGTAAAGTAGCGAGTAAAACGTTTTCTAACGATAGAAGTGCGAAGGTTATGTTAGGTTGAGTTATGTTAGTTTAAGCTAGGTAGCGTCGTCAAACCACCAAAAACGACGTCGTCTAACGAGATAGTGTTGTTTTATTGCGAGTACGAAACTGCGATAGGCAAAATGTTGTGAAAGCACACAAAACGGCATGAACAAGCCAAATACTGCGTGTTCTACCGTTACAAGTGCGAAACTGCTATATTGTGATATTCTCGTTAAAGCGCATGCAAGCATCGTGAAACCTTAAAGAACGATGTCATTTAGCGAGATACAGCGTTCTGTACTGCAATAAGTTGGTGAAAAACTGTGAGGTTATGCAAATATCGTAATTGTGAACGAAACAGTGTAATAGAGCGTTTTTCAATACAAGTACAAATGTTAGGTTAGGTTAAGATATGAACCGTCGTAAAACCGCATTAAACAATGTCACTTAGTGAGATGCAGTGTTTTTCACCATTACAAGTTGGGAACTGCGATATCTAATGTGAAAGCACTTGCAAACGTCGTTAGGTTAGGTTAGGTTAGGTTAGGTTACGTTAGGTTAGGTTTGGTTAGGTTAGGTTAGGTTATGTTAGGTTAGGTTGGGTTAGGTTAGGTTAGGTTACGTTAGGTTAAGGTATGAACCGTCGTAAAACCGCAATAAACAATGTCACTTAGTGAGATGCAGTGTTTTTCACCTTTACAAGTTGGGAACTGCGATATCTAATGCGAAAGCGCTTGAAACCGTCGTAATGTTGTAGAAAGCAATGTAAAGTAGCGAGTAAAACGTTTTCTAACGATAGAAGTGCGAAGGTTATGTTAGGTTGAGTTATGTTAGTTTAAGCTAGGTAGCGTCGTGAAACCACCAAAAACGACGTCATCTAACGAGATAGTGTTGTTTTATTGCGAGTACGAAACTGCGATAGGCAAAATGTTGTGAAAGCACACAAAACGGCATGAACAAGCCAAATACTGCGTGTTCTACCGTTACAAGTGCGAAACTGCTATATTGTGATATTCTCGTTAAAGCGCATGCAAGCATCGTGAAACCTTAAAGAACAATGTCATTTAGCGAGATACAGCGTTCTGTACTGCAATAAGTCGGTGAAAAACTGTGAGGTTATGCAAATATCCTAATTGTGAACGAAACAGTGTAATAGAGCGTTTTTTAATACAAGTGCGAATGTTAGGTTAGGTTAAGATATGAACCGTCGTAAAACCGCATTAATCAATGTCACTTAGTGAGATGCAGTGTTTTTCACCATTACAAGTCGGGAACTGCGATATCTAATGTGAAAGCGCTTGCAAACGTCATTAGGTTAGGTTAGGTTATGTTAGGTTAGGTTACGTTAGGTTAGGTTTGGTTAGGTTAGGTTAGGTTAGGTTATGTTAGGTTAGGTTGGGTTAGGTTAGGTTAGGTTACGTTAGGTTAAGGTATGAACCGTCGTAAAACCGCAATAAACAATGTCACTTAGTGAGATGCAGTGTTTTTCACCTTTACAAGTTGGGAACTGCGATATCTAATGTGAAAGCGCTTGAAACCGTCGTAATGTTGTAGAAAGCAATGTAAAGTAGCGAGTAAAACGTTTTCTAACGATAGAAGTGCGAAGGTTATGTTAGGTTGAGTTATGTTAGTTTAAGCTAGGTAGCGTCGTGAAACCACCAAAAACGACGTCATCTAACGAGATAGTGTTGTTTTATTGCGAGTACGAAACTGCGATAGGCAAAATGTTGTGAAAGCACACAAAACGGCATGAACAAGCCAAATACTGCGTGTTCTACCGTTACAAGTGCGAAACTGCTATATTGTGATATTCTCGTTAAAGCGCATGCAAGCATCGTGAAACCTTAAAGAACAATGTCATTTAGCGAGATACAGCGTTCTGTACTGCAATAAGTTGGTGAAAAACTGTGAGGTTATGCAAATATCCTAATTGTGAACGAAACAGTGTAATAGAGCGTTTTTTAATACAAGTGCGAATGTTAGGTTAGGTGAAGATATGAACCGTCGTAAAACCGCATTAATCAATGTCACTTAGTGAGATGCAGTGTTTTTCACCATTACAAGTCGGGAACTGCGATATCCAATGTGAAAGCGCTCGCAAACGTCGTTAGGTTAGGTTAGGTTAGGTTAGGTTAGGTTAGGTTACGTTAGGTTAAGTTAGGTTAGGTTTGGTTAGGTTAGGTTAGGTTAGGTTAGGGTATGTTAGGTAAGGTTTGGTTAGGTTAGGTTAGGTTAGGTTGGTTTAGGTAAGGTTAGGTTAGGTTAAGATATGAACCGCGCTAAAACCGCAATAAACAATGTCACTTAGTGAGATGCTGTGTTTTTCCCCATTACAAGTCGGGAACTGCGATATCTAATGTGAAAGCGCATGAAACCGTCGTAATCTTGTAGAAAACATTGTAAATTAGCGAATAAAACGTTTTCTAACGATAGAAGTGCGAAGGTTCGGTTAGTTTGAGTTATGTTAGTTTAAGCTAGGTAGCGTCGTGAAACCACCAAAAACGGCGTCATCTAACGAGATAGTGTTGTTTTATTGCGAGTATTAAACTGCGATAGGTAAAATGTTGTGAATGCACACAAAACGGCATGAACAAGCCAAATACTGCGTGTTCTACCGTTACAAGGGCGAAATTGCTATATTGTGATATTCTCGTTGAAGCGCATGCAAGCATCGTGAAACAAAGAACGATGTCATTTAGCGAGATACAGCGTTCTGTACTGCAATAAGTTGGTGAAAAACTGTGAGGTTATGCAAATATCGTAATTGTGAACGAAACAGTGTAATAGAGCGTTTTTCAATACAAGTACGAATGTTAGGTTTGGTTAAGATATGAACCGTCGTAAAACCGCATTAAAGAATGTCACTTAGTGAGATGCAGTGTTTTTCACCATTACAAGTTGGGAACTGCGATATCTAATGTGAAAGCACTTGCAAACGTCGTTAGGTTAGGTTAGCTTAGGTTAGGTTACGTTAGGTTAGGTTTGGTTAGGTTAGGTTAGGTTAGGTTATGTTAGGTTAGGTTGGGTTAGGTTAGGTTAGGTTACGTTAGGTTAAGGTATGAACCGTCGTAAAACCGCAATAAACAATGTCACTTAGTGAGATGCAGTGTTTTTCACCTTTACAAGTTGGGAACTGCGATATCTAATGCGAAAGCGCTTGAAACCGTCGTAATGTTGTAGAAAGCAATGTAACGTAGCGAGTAAAACGTTTTCTAACGATAGAAGTGCGAAGGTTATGTTAGGTTGAGTTATGTTAGTTTAAGCTAGGTAGCGTCGTGAAACCACCAAAAACGACGTCATCTAACGAGATAGTGTTGTTTTATTGCGAGTACGAAACTGCGATAGGTAAAATGTTGTGAAAGCACACAAAACGGCATGAACAAGCCAAATACTGCGTGTTGTACCGTTACAAGTGCGAAAGTGCTGTGTTGTGGCATTCTCGGTAAAGCGCATGCAAGTATCGTGAAACCTTAAAGAACGATGTCCTTTAGCGAGATACAGCGTTCTGTACTGTAATAAGTTGGTGAGAAACTGTGAGGTCAAGCAAATATCGTAATTGTGAACGAAACAGTGTAATTGAGCGTCTTTAGATACAAGTGCGAATGTTAGGTTAGGTTGACATATCAACCGTCGTAAAACCGCATTAAACAATGTCACTTAGTGAGATGTAGTGTTTTTCACCATTACAAGTTGGGAACTGCGATATCTAATGTGAAAGCACTTGCAAACGTCGTTAGGTTAGGTTAGGTTAGGTTAGGTTATGTTAGGTTAGGTTGGGTTAGGTTAGGTTAGGTTACGTTAGGTTAAGGTATGAACCGTCGTAAAACCGCAATAAACAATGTCACTTAGTGAGATGCAGTGTTTTTCACCTTTACAAGTTGGGAACTGCGATATCTAATGCGAAAGCGCTTGAAACCGTCGTAATGTTGTAGAAAGCAATGTAAAGTAGCGAGTAAAACGTTTTCTAACGATAGAAGTGCGAAGGTTATGTTAGGTTGAGTTATGTTAGTTTAAGCTAGGTAGCGTCGTGAAACCACCAAAAACGACGTCGTCTAACGAGATAGTGTTGTTTTATTGCGAGTATTAAACTGCGATAGGTGAAATGTGAAAGCACACAAAACGGCATGAACAAGCCAAATACTGCGTGTTCTACCGTTACAAGTGCGAAACTGCTATATTGTGATATTCTCGTTAAATCGCATGCAAGCATCGTGAAACCTTAAAGAACAATGTCATTTAGCGAGATACAGCGTTCTGTACTGCAATAAGTTGGTGAAAAACTGTGAGGTTATGCAAATATCGTAATTGTTAACAAAACAGTGTAATAGAGCGTTTTTAGATACAAGTGCGAATGTTAGGTTAGGTTAAGATATGAACCGTCGTAAAACCGCATTAAACAATGTCAATTACTGAGATGCAGTGTTTTTCACCATTAAAAGTGGGGAACTGCGATATTTAATGTGAAAGCGCTTGCAACCGTCGTTAGGTTAGGTTAGGTTAGGTTTGGTTAGGTTAGGTTAGGTTAGGTTAGGTTAGGTTAGGTTAGATTAGGTTAGGTTGGGTTGAGTTGGGTTAGGTTAGGTTAGGTTAGGTTAGGTTGGGTTAGGTTAGGTTAGGTTACGTTAGGTTAGGTTAGGTTAGGTTAGGTTAGGTTACGTTAGGTTAGGTTAGGTTAGGTAAGGATAATTTGGTTAGGTTAGGTAAGGTTAGGTTAGGTTAGGTTAGGTTGGGTTGGGTGTTGTTGGGTTGGGTTGGGTTAGGTTGGGTTAGGTTAGGTTAGGTTACGTTAGGTTAGGTTAGGTTAGGTTACGTTAGGTTATGTTAGGTTAGGTTAGGTTACGTTAGGTTAGGTTAGGTCAGGTAAGGTTAGGTTACGTTAGAATAGGTTAGGTTAGGTTACGTTAGGTTAGGTTAAGTTAGGTTAGGTTAGGTTTGGTTAGGTTAGGTTAGGTTAGCTTAGGTTAGGTTAGGTTGGGATGGGTTGGGTTAGGTTGGGTTAGGTTAGGTTAGGTTAGGTTGGGTTAGGTTAGTTTAGGTTAGGTTAGGTTAGGTTAAGTTGGGTTAGGTTAGGTTAGGTTAGGTAAGGTTAGGTTAGGTTAGGTTAGGTTAGGTTAAGGTATGAACCGTCGTAAAACCGCATTAAACAATGTCACTTAGTGAGATGCAGTGTTTTCACCATTACAAGTCGGGAACTGCGATATCTAATGTGAAAGCGCTTGCAAACGTCGTTAGGTTAGGTTAGGTTAGGTTAGGTTTGGTTAGGTTAGGTTAGGTTAGGTTAAGTTAGGGTATGTTAGGTTAGGTTAGGTTAGGTTGGGTTAGGTAAGGTTAGGTTAGGTTAAGATATGAACCGCGCTAAAACCGCATTAAACAATGTCACTTAGTGAGATGCTGTGTTTTCCACCATTACAAGTCGGGAACTGCGATATCTAATGTGAAAGCGCATGAAACCGTCGTAATCTTGTAGAAAACATTGTAAAGTAGCGAATAAAACGTTTTCTAACGATAGAAGTGCGAAGGTTCGGTTAGTTTGAGCTAGGTAGCGTCGTGAAACCACCAAAAACGATGTCATCTAACGAGATAGTGCTGTTTTATTGCGAGTACGAAACTGCGATAGGTGAAATATTGGGAAAGCACACAAAATGGCATGAACTAGCCAGATACTGCGTCTTGTGCCGTTACAAGTGCGAAACTGCTTTATTGTGATATTCTCGTTAAAGCGCATGCAAGTATCGTGAAACCTTAAAGAACGATGTCATCTGGCGAGATACAGCGTTCTGTACTGTAATAAGTTGGTGAGAAACTGTGAGGTCAAGCAAATATCGTAATTGTGAACGAAACAGTGTAATTGAGCGTCTTTAGATACAAGTGCGAATGTTAGATTAGGTTGACATATCAACCGTCGTAAAACCGCATTAAACAATGTCACTTAGTGAGATGTAGTGTTTTTCAACATTACAAGTCGGGAACTACGATATCTAATGTGAAAGCGCATGAAACCGTCGTAATCTTGTAGAAAACATTGTAAAGTTGCGAGTAAAACGTTTTCTAACGATAGAAGTGCGAAGGTTAGGTTAGGTTAGGTTAGTTTAAGCTAGGTAGCGTCGTGAAACTACCAAAAACGACGTCATCTAACGAGATAGTGTTGTTTTATTGCGAGTATTAAACTGCGATAGGTAAAATGTTGTGAATGCACACAAAACGGCATGAACAAGCCAAATACTGCGTGTTCTACCGTCACAAGTGCGAAACTGCTATATTGTGATATTCTCGTTAAAGCGCATGCAAGCATCGTGAAACCTTAAAGAACGATGTCATTTAGCGAGATACAGCGTTCTGTACTGCAATAAGTTGGTGAAAAACTGTGAGGTTATGCAAATATCGTAATTGTGAACGAAATAGTGTAATAGAGCGTTTTTCAATACAAGTACGAATGTTAGGTTAGGTTAAGATATGAACCGTCGTAAAACCGCATTAAAGAATGTCACTTAGTGAGATGCAGTGTTTTTCACCATTACAAGTTGGGAACTGCGATATCTAATGTGAAAGCACTTGCAAACGTCGTTAGGTTAGGTTAGCTTAGGTTAGGTTACGTTAGGTTAGGTTTGGTTAGGTTAGGTTAGGTTAGGTTATGTTAGGTTAGGTTGGGTTAGGTTAGGTTAGGTTACGTTAGGTTAAGGTATGAACCGTCGTAAAACCGCAATAAACAATGTCACTTAGTGAGATGCAGTGTTTTTCACCTTTACAAGTTGGGAACTGCGATATCTAATGCGAAAGCGCTTGAAACCGTCGTAATGTTGTAGAAAGCAATGTAAAGTAGCGAGTAAAACGTTTTCTAACGATAGAAGTGCGAAGGTTATGTTAGGTTGAGTTATGTTAGTTTAAGCTAGGTAGCGTCGTGAAACCACCAAAAACGACGTCATCTAACGAGATAGTGTTGTTTTATTGCGAGTACGAAACTGCGATAGGTAAAATGTTGTGAAAGCACACAAAACGGCATGAACAAGCCAAATACTGCGTGTTGTACCGTTACAAGTGCGAAAGTGCTGTGTTGTGGCATTCTCGGTAAAGCGCATGCAAGTATCGTGAAACCTTAAAGAACGATGTCCTTTAGCGAGATACAGCGTTCTGTACTGTAATAAGTTGGTGAGAAACTGTGAGGTCAAGCAAATATCGTAATTGTGAACGAAACAGTGTAATTGAACGTCTTTAGATACAAGTGCGAATGTTAGGTTAGGTTGACATATCAACCGTCGTAAAACCGCATTAAACAATGTCACTTAGTGAGATGTAGTGTTTTTCACCATTACAAGTTGGGAACTGCGATATCTAATGTGAAAGCACTTGCAAACGTCGTTAGGTTAGGTTAGGTTAGGTTATGTTAGGTTAGGTTGGGTTAGGTTAGGTTAGGTTACGTTAGGTTAAGGTATGAACCGTCGTAAAACCGCAATAAACAATGTCACTTAGTGAGATGCAGTGTTTTTCACCTTTACAAGTTGGGAACTGCGATATCTAATGCGAAAGCGCTTGAAACCGTCGTAATGTTGTAGAAAGCAATGTAAAGTAGCGAGTAAAACGTTTTCTAACGATAGAAGTGCGAAGGTTATGTTAGGTTGAGTTATGTTAGTTTAAGCTAGGTAGCGTCGTGAAACCACCAAAAACGACGTCGTCTAACGAGATAGTGTTTTATTGCGAGTATTAAACTGCGATAGGTGAAATGTGAAAGCACACAAAACGGCATGAACAAGCCAAATACTGCGTGTTCTACCGTTACAAGTGCGAAACTGCTATATTGTGATATTCTCGTTAAATCGCATGCAAGCATCGTGAAACCTTAAAGAACAATGTCATTTAGCGAGATACAGCGTTCTGTACTGCAATAAGTTGGTGCAAAACTGTGAGGTTATGCAAATATCGTAATTGTGAACAAAACAGTGTAATAGAGCGTTTTTAGATACAAGTGCGAATGTTAGGTTAGGTTAAGATATGAACCGTCGTAAAACCGCATTAAACAATGTCAATTACTGAGATGCAGTGTTTTTCACCATTAAAAGTGGGGAACTGCGATATTTAATGTGAAAGCGCTTGCAACCGTCGTTAGGTTAGGTTAGGTTAGGTTAGGTTTGGTTAGGTTAGGTTAGGTTAGGTTAGGTTAGGTTAGGTTAGATTAGGTTAGGTTGGGTTGAGTTGGGTTAGGTTAGGTTAGGTTAGGTTAGGTTGGGTTAGGTTAGGTTAGGTTAGGTTAGGTTACGTTAGGTTAGGTTACGTTAGGTTAGGTTAGGTTAGGTTACGTTAGGTTAGGTTAGGTTAGGTAAGGATAATTTGGTTAGGTTAGGTAAGGTTAGGTTAGGTTAGGTTAGGTTGGGTTGGGTGTTGTTGGGTTGGGTTGGGTTGGGTTAGGTTGGGTTAGGTTAGGTTAGGTTACGTTAGGTTAGGTTAGGTTAGGTTACGTTAGGTTATGTTAGGTTAGGTTAGGTTACGTTAGGTTAGGTTAGGTCAGGTAAGGATAGGTTACGTTAGAATAGGTTAGGTTAGGTTACGTTAGGTTAGGTTAAGTTAGGTTAGGTTAGGTTTGGTTAGGTTAGGTTAGGTTAGCTTAGGTTAGGTTAGGTTGGGATGGGTTGGGTTAGGTTGGGTTAGGTTAGGTTAGGTTAGGTTAGGTTGGGTTAGGTTAGTTTAGGTTAGGTTAGGTTAGGTTAAGTTGGGTTGGGTTAGGTTAGGTTAGGTTAGGTAAGGTTAGGTTAGGTTAGGTTAGGTTAGGTTATGAACCGTCGTAAAACCGCATTAAACAATGTCACTTAGTGAGATGCAGTGTTTTCACCATTACAAGTCGGGAACTGCGATATCTAATGTGAAAGCGCTTGCAAACGTCGTTAGGTTAGGTTAGGTTAGGTTAGGTTTGGTTAGGTTAGGTTAGGTTAGGTTAAGTTAGGGTATGTTAGGTTAGGTTAGGTTAGGTTGGGTTAGGTAAGGTTAGGTTAGGTTAAGATATGAACCGCGCTAAAACCGCATTAAACAATGTCACTTAGTGAGATGCTGTGTTTTCCACCATTACAAGTCGGGAACTGCGATATCTAATGTGAAAGCGCATGAAACCGTCGTAATCTTGTAGAAAACATTGTAAAGTAGCGAATAAAACGTTTTCTAACGATAGAAGTGCGAAGGTTCGGTTAGTTTGAGCTAGGTAGCGTCGTGAAACCACCAAAAACGATGTCATCTAACGAGATAGTGCTGTTTTATTGCGAGTACGAAACTGCGATAGGTGAAATATTGGGAAAGCACACAAAATGGCATGAACTAGCCAGATACTGCGTCTTGTGCCGTTACAAGTGCGAAACTGCTTTATTGTGATATTCTCGTTAAAGCGCATGCAAGTATCGTGAAACCTTAAAGAACGATGTCATCTGGCGAGATACAGCGTTCTGTACTGTAATAAGTTGGTGAGAAACTGTGAGGTCAAGCAAATATCGTAATTGTGAACGAAACAGTGTAATTGAGCGTCTTTAGATACAAGTGCGAATGTTAGGTTAGGTTGACATATCAACCGTCGTAAAACCGCATTAAACAATGTCACTTAGTGAGATGTAGTGTTTTTCAACATTACAAGTCGGGAACTACGATATCTAATGTGAAAGCGCATGAAACCGTCGTAATCTTGTAGAAAACATTGTAAAGTTGCGAGTAAAACGTTTTCTAACGATAGAAGTGCGAAGGTTAGGTTAGGTTAGGTTAGTTTAAGCTAGGTAGCGTCGTGAAACTACCAAAAACGACGTCATCTAACGAGATAGTGTTGTTTTATTGCGAGTATTAAACTGCGATATGTAAAATGTTGTGAATGCACACAAAACGGCATGAACAAGCCAAATACTGCGTGTTCTACCGTTACAAGTGCGAAACTGCTATATTGTGATATTCTCGTTAAAGCGCATGCAAGCATCGTGAAACCTTAAAGAACGATGTCATTTAGCGAGATACAGCGTTCTGTACTGCAATAAGTTGGTGAAAAACTGTGAGGTTATGCAAATATCGTAATTGTGAAAGAAATAGTGTAATAGAGCGTTTTTCAATACAAGTACGAATGTTAGGTTAGGTTAAGATATGAACCGTCGTAAAACCGCATTAAACAATGTCACTTAGTGAGATGCAGTGTTTTTCACCATTACAAGTTGGGAACTGCGATATCTAATGTGAAAGCACTTGCAAACGTCGTTAGGTTAGGTTAGGTTAGGTTAGGTTACGTTAGGTTAGGTTTGGTTAGGTTAGGTTAGGTTATGTTAGGTTAGGTTGGGTTAGGTTAGGTTAGGTTACGTTAGGTTAAGGTATGAACCGTCGTAAAACCGCAATAAACAATGTCACTTAGTGAGATGCAGTGTTTTTCACCTTTACAAGTTGGGAACTGCGATATCTAATGCGAAAGCGCTTGAAACCGTCGTAATGTTGTAGAAAGCAATGTAAAGTAGCGAGTAAAACGTTTTCTAACGATAGAAGTGCGAAGGTTATGTTAGGTTGAGTTATGTTAGTTTAAGCTAGGTAGCGTCGTGAAACCACCAAAAACGACGTCATCTAACGAGATAGTGTTGTTTTATTGCGAGTACGAAACTGCGATAGGTAAAATGTTGTGAAAGCACACAAAACGGCATGAACAAGCCAAATACTGCGTGTTGTACCGTTACAAGTGCGAAAGTGCTGTGTTGTGGCATTCTCGGTAAAGCGCATGCAAGTATCGTGAAACCTTAAAAAACGATGTCATTTAGCGAGATACAGCGTTCTGTACTGTAATAAGTTGGTGAGAAACTGTGAGGTCAAGCAAATATCGTAATTGTGAACGAAACAGTGTAATTGAGCGTCTTTAGATACAAGTGCGAATGTTAGGTTAGGTTGACATATCAACCGTCGTAAAACCGCATTAAACAATGTCACTTAGTGAGATGTAGTGTTTTTCAACATTACTAGTCGGGAACTACGATATCTAATGTGAAAGCGCATGAAACCGTCGTAATCTTGTAGAAAACATTGTAAAGTTGCGAGTAAAACGTTTTCTAACGATAGAAGTGCGAAGGTTAGGTTAGGTTAGGTTAGTTTAAGCTAGGTAGCGTCGTGAAACTACCAAAAACGACGTCATCTAACGAGATAGTGTTGTTTTATTGCGAGTATTAAACTGCGATAGGTAAAATGTTGTGAATGCACACAAAACGGCATGAACAAGCCAAATACTGCGTGTTCTACCGTTACAAGTGCGAAACTGCTATATTGTGATATTCTCGTTAAAGCGCATGCAAGCATCGTGAAACCTTAAAGAACGATGTCATTTAGCGAGATACAGCGTTCTGTACTGCAATAAGTTGGTGAAAAACTGTGAGGTTATGCAAATATCGTAATTGTGAACGAAATAGTGTAATAGAGCGTTTTTCAATACAAGTACGAATGTTAGGTTAGGTTAAGATATGAACCGTCGTAAAACCGCATTAAAGAATGTCACTTAGTGAGATGCAGTGTTTTTCACCATTACAAGTTGGGAACTGCGATATCTAATGTGAAAGCACTTGCAAACGTCGTTAGGTTAGGTTAGCTTAGGTTAGGTTACGTTAGGTTAGGTTTGGTTAGGTTAGGTTAGGTTAGGTTATGTTAGGTTAGGTTGGGTTAGGTTAGGTTAGGTTACGTTAGGTTAAGGTATGAACCGTCGTAAAACCGCAATAAACAATGTCACTTAGTGAGATGCAGTGTTTTTCACCTTTACAAGTTGGGAACTGCGATATCTAATGCGAAAGCGCTTGAAACCGTCGTAATGTTGTAGAAAGCAATGTAAAGTAGCGAGTAAAACGTTTTCTAACGATAGAAGTGCGAAGGTTATGTTAGGTTGAGTTATGTTAGTTTAAGCTAGGTAGCGTCGTGAAACCACCAAAAACGACGTCATCTAACGAGATAGTGTTGTTTTATTGCGAGTACGAAACTGCGATAGGTAAAATGTTGTGAAAGCACACAAAACGGCATGAACAAGCCAAATACTGCGTGTTGTACCGTTACAAGTGCGAAAGTGCTGTGTTGTGGCATTCTCGGTAAAGCGCATGCAAGTATCGTGAAACCTTAAAGAACGATGTCCTTTAGCGAGATACAGCGTTCTGTACTGTAATAAGTTGGTGAGAAACTGTGAGGTCAAGCAAATATCGTAATTGTGAACGAAACAGTGTAATTGAACGTCTTTAGATACAAGTGCGAATGTTAGGTTAGGTTGACATATCAACCGTCGTAAAACCGCATTAAACAATGTCACTTAGTGAGATGTAGTGTTTTTCACCATTACAAGTTGGGAACTGCGATATCTAATGTGAAAGCACTTGCAAACGTCGTTAGGTTAGGTTAGGTTAGGTTATGTTAGGTTAGGTTGGGTTAGGTTAGGTTAGGTTACGTTAGGTTAAGGTATGAACCGTCGTAAAACCGCAATAAACAATGTCACTTAGTGAGATGCAGTGTTTTTCACCTTTACAAGTTGGGAACTGCGATATCTAATGCGAAAGCGCTTGAAACCGTCGTAATGTTGTAGAAAGCAATGTAAAGTAGCGAGTAAAACGTTTTCTAACGATAGAAGTGCGAAGGTTATGTTAGGTTGAGTTATGTTAGTTTAAGCTAGGTAGCGTCGTGAAACCACCAAAAACGACGTCGTCTAACGAGATAGTGTTTTATTGCGAGTATTAAACTGCGATAGGTGAAATGTGAAAGCACACAAAACGGCATGAACAAGCCAAATACTGCGTGTTCTACCGTTACAAGTGCGAAACTGCTATATTGTGATATTCTCGTTAAATCGCATGCAAGCATCGTGAAACCTTAAAGAACAATGTCATTTAGCGAGATACAGCGTTCTGTACTGCAATAAGTTGGTGCAAAACTGTGAGGTTATGCAAATATCGTAATTGTGAACAAAACAGTGTAATAGAGCGTTTTTAGATACAAGTGCGAATGTTAGGTTAGGTTAAGATATGAACCGTCGTAAAACCGCATTAAACAATGTCAATTACTGAGATGCAGTGTTTTTCACCATTAAAAGTGGGGAACTGCGATATTTAATGTGAAAGCGCTTGCAACCGTCGTTAGGTTAGGTTAGGTTAGGTTAGGTTTGGTTAGGTTAGGTTAGGTTAGGTTAGGTTAGGTTAGGTTAGGTTAGATTAGGTTAGGTTGGGTTGAGTTGGGTTAGGTTAGGTTAGGTTAGGTTGGGTTAGGTTAGGTTAGGTTAGGTTACGTTAGGTTAGGTTACGTTAGGTTAGGTTAGGTTAGGTTACGTTAGGTTAGGTTAGGTTAGGTAAGGATAATTTGGTTAGGTTAGGTAAGGTTAGGTTAGGTTAGGTTAGGTTGGGTTGGGTGTTGTTGGGTTGGGTTGGGTTGGGTTAGGTTGGGTTAGGTTAGGTTAGGTTACGTTAGGTTAGGTTAGGTTACGTTAGGTTATGTTAGGTTAGGTTAGGTTACGTTAGGTTAGGTTAGGTCAGGTAAGGATAGGTTACGTTAGAATAGGTTAGGTTAGGTTACGTTAGGTTAGGTTAAGTTAGGTTAGGTTAGGTTTGGTTAGGTTAGGTTAGGTTAGCTTAGGTTAGGTTAGGTTGGGATGGGTTGGGTTAGGTTGGGTTAGGTTAGGTTAGGTTAGGTTAGGTTGGGTTAGGTTAGTTTAGGTTAGGTTAGGTTAGGTTAAGTTGGGTTGGGTTAGGTTAGGTTAGGTTAGGTTAGGTTAGGTTAGGTTAGGTTAAGGTATGAACCGTCGTAAAACCGCATTAAACAATGTCACTTAGTGAGATGCAGTGTTTTCACCATTACAAGTCGGGAACTGCGATATCTAATGTGAAAGCGCTTGCAAACGTCGTTAGGTTAGGTTAGGTTAGGTTAGGTTTGGTTAGGTTAGGTTAGGTTAGGTTAAGTTAGGGTATGTTAGGTTAGGTTAGGTTAGGTTGGGTTAGGTAAGGTTAGGTTAGGTTAAGATATGAACCGCGCTAAAACCGCATTAAACAATGTCACTTAGTGAGATGCTGTGTTTTCCACCATTACAAGTCGGGAACTGCGATATCTAATGTGAAAGCGCATGAAACCGTCGTAATCTTGTAGAAAACAGTGTAAAGTAGCGAATAAAACGTTTTCTAACGATAGAAGTGCGAAGGTTCGGTTAGTTTGAGCTAGGTAGCGTCGTGAAACCACCAAAAACGATGTCATCTAACGAGATAGTGCTGTTTTATTGCGAGTACGAAACTGCGATAGGTGAAATATTGGGAAAGCACACAAAATGGCATGAACTAGCCAGATACTGCGTCTTGTGCCGTTACAAGTGCGAAACTGCTTTATTGTGATATTCTCGTTAAAGCGCATGCAAGTATCGTGAAACCTTAAAGAACGATGTCATCTGGCGAGATACAGCGTTCTGTACTGTAATAAGTTGGTGAGAAACTGTGAGGTCAAGCAAATATCGTAATTGTGAACGAAACAGTGTAATTGAGCGTCTTTAGATACAAGTGCGAATGTTAGGTTAGGTTGACATATCAACCGTCGTGAAACCGCATTAAACAATGTCACTTAGTGAGATGTAGTGTTTTTCAACATTACAAGTCGGGAACTACGATATCTAATGTGAAAGCGCATGAAACCGTCGTAATCTTGTAGAAAACATTGTAAAGTTGCGAGTAAAACGTTTTCTAACGATAGAAGTGCGAAGGTTAGGTTAGGTTAGGTTAGTTTAAGCTAGGTAGCGTCGTGAAACTACCAAAAACGACGTCATCTAACGAGATAGTGTTGTTTTATTGCGAGTATTAAACTGCGATATGTAAAATGTTGTGAATGCACACAAAACGGCATGAACAAGCCAAATACTGCGTGTTCTACCGTTACAAGTGCGAAACTGCTATATTGTGATATTCTCGTTAAAGCGCATGCAAGCATCGTGAAACCTTAAAGAACGATGTCATTTAGCGAGATACAGCGTTCTGTACTGCAATAAGTTGGTGAAAAACTGTGAGGTTATGCAAATATCGTAATTGTGAACGAAATAGTGTAATAGAGCGTTTTTCAATACAAGTACGAATGTTAGGTTAGGTTAAGATATGAACCGTCGTAAAACCGCATTAAACAATGTCACTTAGTGAGATGCAGTGTTTTTCACCATTACAAGTTGGGAACTGCGATATCTAATGTGAAAGCACTTGCAAACGTCGTTAGGTTAGGTTAGGTTAGGTTAGGTTACGTTAGGTTAGGTTTGGTTAGGTTAGGTTAGGTTATGTTAGGTTAGGTTGGGTTAGGTTAGGTTAGGTTACGTTAGGTTAAGGTATGAACCGTCGTAAAACCGCAATAAACAATGTCACTTAGTGAGATGCAGTGTTTTTCACCTTTACAAGTTGGGAACTGCGATATCTAATGCGAAAGCGCTTGAAACCGTCGTAATGTTGTAGAAAGCAATGTAAAGTAGCGAGTAAAACGTTTTCTAACGATAGAAGTGCGAAGGTTATGTTAGGTTGAGTTATGTTAGTTTAAGCTAGGTAGCGTCGTGAAACCACCAAAAACGACGTCATCTAACGAGATAGTGTTGTTTTATTGCGAGTACGAAACTGCGATAGGTAAAATGTTGTGAAAGCACACAAAACGGCATGAACAAGCCAAATACTGCGTGTTGTACCGTTACAAGTGCGAAAGTGCTGTGTTGTGGCATTCTCGGTAAAGCGCATGCAAGTATCGTGAAACCTTAAAAAACGATGTCATTTAGCGAGATACAGCGTTCTGTACTGTAATAAGTTGGTGAGAAACTGTGAGGTCAAGCAAATATCGTAATTGTGAACGAAACAGTGTAATTGAGCGTCTTTAGATACAAGTGCGAATGGTAGGTTAGGTTGACATATCAACCGTCGTAAAACCGCATTAAACAATGTCACTTAGTGAGATGTAGTGTTTTTCAACATTACAAGTCGGGAACTACGATATCTAATGTGAAAGCGCATGAAACCGTCGTAATCTTGTAGAAAACATTGTAAAGTGGCGAGTAAAACGTTTTCTAACGATAGAAGGCGAAGGTTAGGTTAGGTTAGGTTAGTTTAAGCTAGGTAGCGTCGTGAAACTACCAAAAACGACGTCATCTAACGAGATAGTGTTGTTTTAGTGCGAGTATTAAACTGCGATAGGTAAAATGTTGTGAATGCACACAAAACGGCATGAACAAGCCAAATACTGCGTGTGCTACCGTTACAAGTGCGAAACTGCTATATTGTGATATTCTCGTTAAAGCGCATGCAAGCATCGTGAAACCTTAAAGAACGATGTCATTTAGCGAGATACAGCGTTCTGTACTTCAATAAGTTGGTGAAAAACTGTGAGGTTATGCAAATATCGTAATTGTGAACGAAACAGTGTAATAGAGCGTTTTTCAATACAAGTACGAGTGTTAGGTTAGGTTAAGATATGAACCGTCGTAAAACCGCATTAAACAATGTCACTTAATGAGATGCAGTGTTTTTCACCATTACAAGTTGGGAACTGCGATATCTAATGTGAAAGCACTTGCAAACGTCGTTAGGTTAGGTTAGGTTAGGTTAGGTTAGGTTACGTTAGGTTAGGTTTGGTTAGGTTAGGTTAGGTTAGGTTAGGTTACGTTAGGTTAAGTTAGGTTAGGTTTGGTTAGGTTAGGTTAGGTTAGGTTAGGGTATGTTAGGTAAGGTTTGGTTAGGTTAGGTTAGGTTAGGTTGGTTTAGGTAAGGTTAGGTTAGGTTAAGATATGAACCGCGCTAAAACCGCAATAAACAATGTCACTTAGTGAGATGCTGTGTTTTTCACCATTACAAGTCGGGAACTGCGATATCTAATGTGAAAGCGCATGAAACCGTCGTAATCTTGTAGAAAACATTGTAAATTAGCGAATAAAACGTTTTCTAACGATAGAAGTGCGAAGGTTCGGTTAGTTTGAGTTATGTTAGTTTAAGCTAGGTAGCGTCGTGAAACCACCAAAAACGGCGTCATCTAACGAGATAGTGTTGTTTTATTGCGAGTATTAAACTGCGATAGGTAAAATGTTGTGAATGCACACAAAACGGCATGAACAAGCCAAATACTGCGTGTTCTACCGTTACAAGGGCGAAATTGCTATATTGTGATATTCTCGTTGAAGCGCATGCAAGCATCGTGAAACAAAGAACGATGTCATTTAGCGAGATACAGCGTTCTGTACTGCAATAAGTTGGTGAAAAACTGTGAGGTTATGCAAATATCGTAATTGTGAACGAAACAGTGTAATAGAGCGTTTTTCAATACAAGTACGAATGTTAGGTTTGGTTAAGATATGAACCGTCGTAAAACCGCATTAAAGAATGTCACTTAGTGAGATGCAGTGTTTTTCACCATTACAAGTTGGGAACTGCGATATCTAATGTGAAAGCACTTGCAAACGTCGTTAGGTTAGGTTAGCTTAGGTTAGGTTACGTTAGGTTAGGTTTGGTTAGGTTAGGTTAGGTTAGGTTATGTTAGGTTGGGTTAGGTTAGGTTAGGTTACGTTAGGTTAAGGTATGAACCGTCGTAAAACCGCAATAAACAATGTCACTTAGTGAGATGCAGTGTTTTTCACCTTTACAAGTTGGGAACTGCGATATCTAATGCGAAAGCGCTTGAAACCGTCGTAATGTTGTAGAAAGCAATGTAAAGTAGCGAGTAAAACGTTTTCTAACGATAGAAGTGCGAAGGTTATGTTAGGTTGAGTTATGTTAGTTTAAGCTAGGTAGCGTCGTGAAACCACCAAAAACGACGTCATCTAACGAGATAGTGTTGTTTTATTGCGAGTACGAAACTGCGATAGGTAAAATGTTGTGAAAGCACACAAAACGGCATGAACAAGCCAAATACTGCGTGTTGTACCGTTACAAGTGCGAAAGTGCTGTGTTGTGGCATTCTCGGTAAAGCGCATGCAAGTATCGTGAAACCTTAAAGAACGATGTCCTTTAGCGAGATACAGCGTTCTGTACTGTAATAAGTTGGTGAGAAACTGTGAGGTCAAGCAAATATCGTAATTGTGAACGAAACAGTGTAATTGAGCGTCTTTAGATACAAGTGCGAATGTTAGGTTAGGTTGACATATCAACCGTCGTAAAACCGCATTAAACAATGTCACTTAGTGAGATGTAGTGTTTTTCACCATTACAAGTTGGGAACTGCGATATCTAATGTGAAAGCACTTGCAAACGTCGTTAGGTTAGGTTAGGTTAGGTTAGGTTATGTTAGGTTAGGTTGGGTTAGGTTAGGTTAGGTTACGTTAGGTTAAGGTATGAACCGTCGTAAAACCGCAATAAACAATGTCACTTAGTGAGATGCAGTGTTTTTCACCTTTACAAGTTGGGAACTGCGATATCTAATGCGAAAGCGCTTGAAACCGTCGTAATGTTGTAGAAAGCAATGTAAAGTAGCGAGTAAAACGTTTTCTAACGATAGAAGTGCGAAGGTTATGTTAGGTTGAGTTATGTTAGTTTAAGCTAGGTAGCGTCGTGAAACCACCAAAAACGACGTCGTCTAACGAGATAGTGTTGTTTTATTGCGAGTATTAAACTGCGATAGGTGAAATGTGAAAGCACACAAAACGGCATGAACAAGCCAAATACTGCGTGTTCTACCGTTACAAGTGCGAAACTGCTATATTGTGATATTCTCGTTAAATCGCATGCAAGCATCGTGAAACCTTAAAGAACAATGTCATTTAGCGAGATACAGCGTTCTGTACTGCAATAAGTTGGTGAAAAACTGTGAGGTTATGCAAATATCGTAATTGTTAACAAAACAGTGTAATAGAGCGTTTTTAGATACAAGTGCGAATGTTAGGTTAGGTTAAGATATGAACCGTCGTAAAACCGCATTAAACAATGTCAATTACTGAGATGCAGTGTTTTTCACCATTAAAAGTGGGGAACTGCGATATTTAATGTGAAAGCGCTTGCAACCGTCGTTAGGTTAGGTTAGGTTAGGTTAGGTTAGGTTAGGTTAGGTTTGGTTAGGTTAGGTTAGGTTAGGTTAGGTTAGGTTAGATTAGGTTAGCTGGGGTTGAGTTGGGTTAGGTTAGGTTAGGTTAGGTTAGGTTGGGTTAGGTTAGGTTAGGTTACGTTAGGTTAGGTTACGTTAGGTTAGGTTAGGTTAGGTTACGTTAGGTTAGGTTAGGTTAGGTAAGGATAATTTGGTTAGGTTAGGTAAGGTTAGGTTAGGTTAGGTTAGGTTGGGTTGGGTGTTGTTGGGTTGGGTTGGGTTGGGTTAGGTTGGGTTAGGTTAGGTTAGGTTACGTTAGGTTAGGTTAGGTTAGGTTAGGTTACGTTAGGTTATGTTAGGTTAGGTTAGGTTACGTTAGGTTAGGTTAGGTCAGGTAAGGTTAGGTTACGTTAGAATAGGTTAGGTTAGGTTACGTTAGGTTAGGTTAAGTTAGGTTAGGTTAGGTTTGGTTAGGTTAGGTTAGGTTAGCTTAGGTTAGGTTAGGTTGGGATGGGTTGGGTTAGGTTGGGTTAGGTTAGGTTAGGTTAGGTTGGGTTAGGTTAGTTTAGGTTAGGTTAGGTTAGGTTAAGTTGGGTTAGGTTAGGTTAGGTTAGGTAAGGTTAGGTTAGGTTAGGTTAGGTTAAGGTATGAACCGTCGTAAAACCGCATTAAACAATGTCACTTAGTGAGATGCAGTGTTTTCACCATTACAAGTCGGGAACTGCGATATCTAATGTGAAAGCGCTTGCAAACGTCGTTAGGTTAGGTTAGGTTAGGTTAGGTTTGGTTAGGTTAGGTTAGGTTAGGTTAAGTTAGGGTATGTTAGGTTAGGTTAGGTTAGGTTGGGTTAGGTAAGGTTAGGTTAGGTTAAGATATGAACCGCGCTAAAACCGCATTAAACAATGTCACTTAGTGAGATGCTGTGTTTTCCACCATTACAAGTCGGGAACTGCGATATCTAATGTGAAAGCGCATGAAACCGTCGTAATCTTGTAGAAAACATTGTAAAGTAGCGAATAAAACGTTTTCTAACGATAGAAGTGCGAAGGTTCGGTTAGTTTGAGCTAGGTAGCGTCGTGAAACCACCAAAAACGATGTCATCTAACGAGATAGTGCTGTTTTATTGCGAGTACGAAACTGCGATAGGTGAAATATTGGGAAAGCACACAAAATGGCATGAACTAGCCAGATACTGCGTCTTGTGCCGTTACAAGTGCGAAACTGCTTTATTGTGATATTCTCGTTAAAGCGCATGCAAGTATCGTGAAACCTTAAAGAACGATGTCATCTGGCGAGATACAGCGTTCTGTACTGTAATAAGTTGGTGAGAAACTGTGAGGTCAAGCAAATATCGTAATTGTGAACGAAACAGTGTAATTGAGCGTCTTTAGATACAAGTGCGAATGTTAGGTTAGGTTGACATATCAACCGTCGTAAAACCGCATTAAACAATGTCACTTAGTGAGATGTAGTGTTTTTCAACATTACAAGTCGGGAACTACGATATCTAATGTGAAAGCGCATGAAACCGTCGTAATCTTGTAGAAAACATTGTAAAGTGGCGAGTAAAACGTTTTCTAACGATAGAAGGCGAAGGTTAGGTTAGGTTAGGTTAGTTTAAGCTAGGTAGCGTCGTGAAACTACCAAAAACGACGTCATCTAACGAGATAGTGTTGTTTTAGTGCGAGTATTAAACTGCGATAGGTAAAATGTTGTGAATGCACACAAAACGGCATGAACAAGCCAAATACTGCGTGTGCTACCGTTACAAGTGCGAAACTGCTATATTGTGATATTCTCGTTAAAGCGCATGCAAGCATCGTGAAACCTTAAAGAACGATGTCATTTAGCGAGATACAGCGTTCTGTACTTCAATAAGTTGGTGAAAAACTGTGAGGTTATGCAAATATCGTAATTGTGAACGAAACAGTGTAATAGAGCGTTTTTCAATACAAGTACGAGTGTTAGGTTAGGTTAAGATATGAACCGTCGTAAAACCGCATTAAACAATGTCACTTAATGAGATGCAGTGTTTTTCACCATTACAAGTTGGGAACTGCGATATCTAATGTGAAAGCACTTGCAAACGTCGTTAGGTTAGGTTAGGTTAGGTTAGGTTAGGTTACGTTAGGTTAGGTTTGGTTAGGTTAGGTTAGGTTAGGTTATGTTAGGTTAGGTTGGGTTAGGTTAGGTTAGGTTACGTTAGGTTAAGGTATGAACCGTTGTAAAACCGCAATAAACAATGTCACTTAGTGAGATGCAGTGTTTTTCACCTTTACAAGTTGGGAACTGCGATATCTAATGTGAAAGCGCTTGAAGCCGTCGTAATGTTGTAGAAAGCAATGTAAAGTAGCGAGTAAAACGTTTTCTAACGATAGAAGTGCGAAGGTTATGTTAGGTTGAGTTATGTTAGTTTAAGCTAGGTAGCGTCGTGAAACCACCAAAAACGACGTCATCTAACGAGATAGTGTTGTTTTATTGCGAGTACGAAACTGCGATAGGCAAAATGTTGTGAAAGCACACAAAACGGCATGAACAAGCCAAATACTGCGTGTTCTACCGTTACAAGTGCGAAACTGCTATATTGTGATATTCTCGTTAAAGCGCATGCAAGCATCGTGAAACCTTAAAGAACAATGTCATTTAGCGAGATACAGCGTTCTGTACTGCAATAAGTCGGTGAAAAACTGTGAGGTTATGCAAATATCCTAATTGTGAACGAAACAGTGTAATAGAGCGTTTTTTAATACAAGTGCGAATGTTAGGTTAGGTTAAGATATGAACCGTCGTAAAACCGCATTAATCAATGTCACTTAGTGAGATGCAGTGTTTTTCACCATTACAAGTCGGGAACTGCGATATCCAATGTGAAAGCGCTCGCAAACGTCGTTAGGTTAGGTTAGGTTAGGTTAGGTTAGGTTAGGTTACGTTAGGTTAAGTTAGGTTAGGTTTGGTTAGGTTAGGTTAGGTTAGGTTAGGGTATGTTAGGTAAGGTTTGGTTAGGTTAGGTTAGGTTAGGTTGGTTTAGGTAAGGTTAGGTTAGGTTAAGATATGAACCGCGCTAAAACCGCAATAAACAATGTCACTTAGTGAGATGCTGTGTTTTTCACCATTACAAGTCGGGAACTGCGATATCTAATGTGAAAGCGCATGAAACCGTCGTAATCTTGTAGAAAACATTGTAAATTAGCGAATAAAACGTTTTCTAACGATAGAAGTGTGAAGGTTCGGTTAGTTTGAGTTATGTTAGTTTAAGCTAGGTAGCGTCGTGAAACCACCAAAAACGACGTCATCTAACGAGATAGTGTTGTTTTATTGCGAGTATTAAACTGCGATAGGTAAAATGTTGTGAATGCACACAAAACGGCATGAACAAGCCAAATACTGCGTGTTCTACCGTTACAAGGGCGAAATTGCTATATTGTGATATTCTCGTTGAAGCGCATGCAAGCATCGTGAAACAAAGAACGATGTCATTTAGCGAGATACAGCGTTCTGTACTGCAATAAGTTGGTGAAAAACTGTGAGGTTATGCAAATATCGTAATTGTGAACGAAACAGTGTAATAGAGCGTTTTTCAATACAAGTACGAATGTTAGGTTAGGTTAAGATATGAACCGTCGTAAAAGCGCATTAAAGAATGTCACTTAGTGATATGCAGTGTTTTTCACCATTACAAGTTGGGAACTGCGATATCTAATGTGAAAGCACTTGCAAACGTCGTTAGGTTAGGTTAGCTTAGGTTAGGTTACGTTAGGTTAGGTTTGGTTAGGTTAGGTTAGGTTAGGTTATGTTAGGTTAGGTTGGGTTAGGTTAGGTTAGGTTACGTTAGGTTAAGGTATGAACCGTCGTAAAACCGCAATAAACAATGTCACTTAGTGAGATGCAGTGTTTTTCACCTTTACAAGTTGGGAACTGCGATATCTAATGCGAAAGCGCTTGAAACCGTCGTAATGTTGTAGAAAGCAATGTAAAGTAGCGAGTAAAACGTTTTCTAACGATAGAAGTGCGAAGGTTATGTTAGGTTGAGTTATGTTAGTTTAAGCTAGGTAGCGTCGTGAAACCACCAAAAACGACGTCATCTAACGAGATAGTGTTGTTTTATTGCGAGTACGAAACTGCGATAGGTAAAATGTTGTGAAAGCACACAAAACGGCATGAACAAGCCAAATACTGCGTGTTGTACCGTTACAAGTGCGAAAGTGCTGTGTTGTGGCATTCTCGGTAAAGCGCATGCAAGTATCGTGAAACCTTAAAGAACGATGTCCTTTAGCGAGATACAGCGTTCTGTACTGTAATAAGTTGGTGAGAAACTGTGAGGTCAAGCAAATATCGTAATTGTGAACGAAACAGTGTAATTGAGCGTCTTTAGATACAAGTGCGAATGTTAGGTTAGGTTGACATATCAACCGTCGTAAAACCGCATTAAACAATGTCACTTAGTGAGATGTAGTGTTTTTCACCATTACAAGTTGGGAACTGCGATATCTAATGTGAAAGCACTTGCAAACGTCGTTAGGTTAGGTTAGGTTAGGTTAGGTTATGTTAGGTTAGGTTGGGTTAGGTTAGGTTAGGTTACGTTAGGTTAAGGTATGAACCGTCGTAAAACCGCAATAAACAATGTCACTTAGTGAGATGCAGTGTTTTTCACCTTTACAAGTTGGGAACTGCGATATCTAATGCGAAAGCGCTTGAAACTGTCGTAATGTTGTAGAAAGCAATGTAAAGTAGCGAGTAAAACGTTTTCTAACGATAGAAGTGCGAAGGTTATGTTAGGTTGAGTTATGTTAGTTTAAGCTAGGTAGCGTCGTGAAACCACCAAAAACGACGTCGTCTAACGAGATAGTGTTGTTTTATTGCGAGTATTAAACTGCGATAGGTGAAATGTGAAAGCACACAAAACGGCATGAACAAGCCAAATACTGCGTGTTCTACCGTTACAAGTGCGAAACTGCTATATTGTGATATTCTCGTTAAATCGCATGCAAGCATCGTGAAACCTTAAAGAACAATGTCATTTAGCGAGATACAGCGTTCTGTACTGCAATAAGTTGGTGAAAAACTGTGAGGTTATGCAAATATCGTAATTGTTAACAAAACAGTGTAATAGAGCGTTTTTAGATACAAGTGCGAATGTTAGGTTAGGTTAAGATATGAACCGTCGTAAAACCGCATTAAACAATGTCAATTACTGAGATGCAGTGTTTTTCACCATTAAAAGTGGGGAACTGCGATATTTAATGTGAAAGCGCTTGCAACCGTCGTTAGGTTAGGTTAGGTTAGGTTAGGTTAGGTTAGGTTTGGTTAGGTTAGGTTAGGTTAGGTTAGGTTAGATTAGGTTAGGTTGGGTTGAGTTGGGTTAGGTTAGGTTAGGTTAGGTTAGGTTGGGTTAGGTTAGGTTAGGTTACGTTAGGTTAGGTTACGTTAGGTTAGGTTAGGTTAGGTTACGTTAGGTTAGGTTAGGTTAGGTAAGGATAATTTGGTTAGGTTAGGTAAGGTTAGGTTAGGTTAGGTTAGGTTGGGTTGGGTGTTGTTGGGTTGGGTTGGGTTGGGTTAGGTTGGGTTAGGTTAGGTTAGGTTACGTTAGGTTAGGTTAGGTTAGGTTAGGTTACGTTAGGTTAGGTTATGTTAGGTTAGGTTAGGTTACGTTAGGTTAGGTTAGGTCAGGTAAGGTTAGGTTACGTTAGAATAGGTTAGGTTAGGTTACGTTAGGTTAGGTTAAGTTAGGTTAGGTTAGGTTTGGTTAGGTTAGGTTAGGTTAGCTTAGGTTAGGTTAGGTTGGGATGGGTTGGGTTAGGTTGGGTTAGGTTAGGTTAGGTTAGGTTGGGTTAGGTTAGTTTAGGTTAGGTTAGGTTAGGTTAAGTTGGGTTAGGTTAGGTTAGGTTAGGTAAGGTTAGGTTAGGTTAGGTTAGGTTAAGGTATGAACCGTCGTAAAACCGCATTAAACAATGTCACTTAGTGAGATGCAGTGTTTTCACTATTACAAGTCGGGAACTGCGATATCTAATGTGAAAGCGCTTGCAAACGTCGTTAGGTTAGGTTAGGTTAGGTTAGGTTTGGTTAGGTTAGGTTAGGTTAGGTTAAGTTAGGGTATGTTAGGTTAGGTTAGGTTAGGTTGGGTTAGGTAAGGTAAGGTTAGGTTAAGATATGAACCGCGCTAAAACCGCATTAAACAATGTCACTTAGTGAGATGCTGTGTTTTCCACCATTACAAGTCGGGAACTGCGATATCTAATGTGAAAGCGCATGAAACCGTCGTAATCTTGTAGAAAACATTGTAAAGTAGCGAATAAAACGTTTTCTAACGATAGAAGTGCGAAGGTTCGGTTAGTTTGAGCTAGGTAGCGTCGTGAAACCACCAAAAACGATGTCATCTAACGAGATAGTGCTGTTTTATTGCGAGTACGAAACTGCGATAGGTGAAATATTGGGAAAGCACACAAAATGGCATGAACTAGCCAGATACTGCGTCTTGTGCCGTTACAAGTGCGAAACTGCTTTATTGTGATATTCTCGTTAAAGCGCATGCAAGTATCGTGAAACCTTAAAGAACGATGTCATCTGGCGAGATACAGCGTTCTGTACTGTAATAAGTTGGTGAGAAACTGTGAGGTCAAGCAAATATCGTAATTGTGAACGAAACAGTGTAATTGAGCGTCTTTAGATACAAGTGCGAATGTTAGGTTAGGTTGACATATCAACCGTCGTAAAACCGCATTAAACAATGTCACTTAGTGAGATGTAGTGTTTTTCAACATTACAAGTCGGGAACTACGATATCTAATGTGAAAGCGCATGAAACCATCGTAATCTTGTAGAAAACATTGTAAAGTTGCGAGTAAAACGTTTTCTAACGATAGAAGTGCGAAGGTTAGGTTAGGTTAGGTTAGTTTAAGCTAGGTAGCGTCGTGAAACTACCAAAAACGACGTCATCTAACGAGATAGTGTTGTTTTATTGCGAGTATTAAACTGCGATAGGTAAAATGTTGTGAATGCACACAAAACGGCATGAACAAGCCAAATACTGCGTGTTCTACCGTTACAAGTGCGAAACTGCTATATTGTGATATTCTCGTTAAAGCGCATGCAAGCATCGTGAAACCTTAAAGAACGATGTCATTTAGCGAGATACAGCGTTCTGTACTGCAATAAGTTGGTGAAAAACTGTGAGGTTATGCAAATATCGTAATTGTGAACGAAATAGTGTAATAGAGCGTTTTTCAATACAAGTACGAATGTTAGGTTAGGTTAAGATATGAACCGTCGTAAAACCGCATTAAAGAATGTCACTTAGTGAGATGCAGTGTTTTTCACCATTACAAGTTGGGAACTGCGATATTTAATGTGAAAGCACTTGCAAACGTCGTTAGGTTAGGTTAGCTTAGGTTAGGTTACGTTAGGTTAGGTTTGGTTAGGTTAGGTTAGGTTAGGTTATGTTAGGTTAGGTTGGGTTAGGTTAGGTTAGGTTACGTTAGGTTAAGGTATGAACCGTCGTAAAACCGCAATAAACAATGTCACTTAGTGAGATGCAGTGTTTTTCACCTTTACAAGTTGGGAACTGCGATATCTAATGCGAAAGCGCTTGAAACCGTCGTAATGTTGTAGAAAGCAATGTAAAGTAGCGAGTAAAACGTTTTCTAACGATAGAAGTGCGAAGGTTATGTTAGGTTGAGTTATGTTAGTTTACGCTAGGTAGCGTCGTGAAACCACCAAAAACGACGTCATCTAACGAGATAGTGTTGTTTTATTGCGAGTACGAAACTGCGATAGGTAAAATGTTGTGAAAGCACACAAAACGGCATGAACAAGCCAAATACTGCGTGTTGTACCGTTACAAGTGCGAAAGTGCTGTGTTGTGGCATTCTCGGTAAAGCGCATGCAAGTATCGTGAAACCTTAAAGAACGATGTCCTTTAGCGAGATACAGCGTTCTGTACTGTAATAAGTTGGTGAGAAACTGTGAGGTCAAGCAAATATCGTAATTGTGAACGAAACAGTGTAATTGAACGTCTTTAGATACAAGTGCGAATGTTAGGTTAGGTTGACATATCAACCGTCGTAAAACCGCATTAAACAATGTCACTTAGTGAGATGTAGTGTTTTTCACCATTACAAGTTGGGAACTGCGATATCTAATGTGAAAGCACTTGCAAACGTCGTTAGGTTAGGTTAGGTTAGGTTATGTTAGGTTAGGTTGGGTTAGGTTAGGTTAGGTTACGTTAGGTTAAGGTATGAACCGTCGTAAAACCGCAATAAACAATGTCACTTAGTGAGATGCAGTGTTTTTCACCTTTACAAGTTGGGAACTGCGATATCTAATGCGAAAGCGCTTGAAACCGTCGTAATGTTGTAGAAAGCAATGTAAAGTAGCGAGTAAAACGTTTTCTAACGATAGAAGTGCGAAGGTTATGTTAGGTTGAGTTATGTTAGTTTAAGCTAGGTAGCGTCGTGAAACCACCAAAAACGACGTCGTCTAACGAGATAGTGTTTTATTGCGAGTATTAAACTGCGATAGGTGAAATGTGAAAGCACACAAAACGGCATGAACAAGCCAAATACTGCGTGTTCTACCGTTACAAGTGCGAAACTGCTATATTGTGATATTCTCGTTAAATCGCATGCAAGCATCGTGAAACCTTAAAGAACAATGTCATTTAGCGAGATACAGCGTTCTGTACTGCAATAAGTTGGTGCAAAACTGTGAGGTTATGCAAATATCGTAATTGTGAACAAAACAGTGTAATAGAGCGTTTTTAGATACAAGTGCGAATGTTAGGTTAGGTTAAGATATGAACCGTCGTAAAACCGCATTAAACAATGTCAATTACTGAGATGCAGTGTTTTTCACCATTAAAAGTGGGGAACTGCGATATTTAATGTGAAAGCGCTTGCAACCGTCGTTAGGTTAGGTTAGGTTAGGTTAGGTTTGGTTAGGTTAGGTTAGGTTAGGTTAGGTTAGGTTAGGTTAGGTTAGATTAGGTTAGGTTGGGTTGAGTTGGGTTAGGTTAGGTTAGGTTAGGTTAGGTTGGGTTAGGTTAGGTTAGGTTAGGTTAGGTTACGTTAGGTTAGGTTACGTTAGGTTAGGTTAGGTTAGGTTACGTTAGGTTAGGTTAGGTTAGGTAAGGATAATTTGGTTAGGTTAGGTAAGGTTAGGTTAGGTTAGGTTAGGTTGGGTTGGGTGTTGTTGGGTTGGGTTGGGTTGGGTTAGGTTGGGTTAGGTTAGGTTAGGTTACGTTAGGTTAGGTTAGGTTAGGTTACGTTAGGTTATGTTAGGTTAGGTTAGGTTACGTTAGGTTAGGTTAGGTCAGGTAAGGATAGGTTACGTTAGAATAGGTTAGGTTAGGTTACGTTAGGTTAGGTTAAGTTAGGTTAGGTTAGGTTTGGTTAGGTTAGGTTAGGTTAGCTTAGGTTAGGTTAGGTTGGGATGGGTTGGGTTAGGTTGGGTTAGGTTAGGTTAGGTTAGGTTAGGTTGGGTTAGGTTAGTTTAGGTTAGGTTAGGTTAGGTTAAGTTGGGTTGGGTTAGGTTAGGTTAGGTTAGGTAAGGTTAGGTTAGGTTAGGTTAGGTTAGGTTAAGGTATGAACCGTCGTAAAACCGCATTAAACAATGTCACTTAGTGAGATGCAGTGTTTTCACCATTACAAGTCGGGAACTGCGATATCTAATGTGAAAGCGCTTGCAAACGTCGTTAGGTTAGGTTAGGTTAGGTTAGGTTTGGTTAGGTTAGGTTAGGTTAGGTTAAGTTAGGGTATGTTAGGTTAGGTTAGGTTAGGTTGGGTTAGGTAAGGTTAGGTTAGGTTAAGATATGAACCGCGCTAAAACCGCATTAAACAATGTCACTTAGTGAGATGCTGTGTTTTCCACCATTACAAGTCGGGAACTGCGATATCTAATGTGAAAGCGCATGAAACCGTCGTAATCTTGTAGAAAACATTGTAAAGTAGCGAATAAAACGTTTTCTAACGATAGAAGTGCGAAGGTTCGGTTAGTTTGAGCTAGGTAGCGTCGTGAAACCACCAAAAACGATGTCATCTAACGAGATAGTGCTGTTTTATTGCGAGTACGAAACTTCGATAGGTGAAATATTGGGAAAGCACACAAAATGGCATGAACTAGCCAGATACTGCGTCTTGTGCCGTTACAAGTGCGAAACTGCTTTATTGTGATATTCTCGTTAAAGCGCATGCAAGTATCGTGAAACCTTAAAGAACGATGTCATCTGGCGAGATACAGCGTTCTGTACTGTAATAAGTTGGTGAGAAACTGTGAGGTCAAGCAAATATCGTAATTGTGAACGAAACAGTGTAATTGAGCGTCTTTAGATACAAGTGCGAATGTTAGGTTAGGTTGACATATCAACCGTCGTAAAACCGCATTAAACAATGTCACTTAGTGAGATGTAGTGTTTTTCAACATTACAAGTCGGGAACTACGATATCTAATGTGAAAGCGCATGAAACCGTCGTAATCTTGTAGAAAACATTGTAAAGTTGCGAGTAAAACGTTTTCTAACGATAGAAGTGCGAAGGTTAGGTTAGGTTAGGTTAGTTTAAGCTAGGTAGCGTCGTGAAACTACCAAAAACGACGTCATCTAACGAGATAGTGTTGTTTTATTGCGAGTATTAAACTGCGATATGTAAAATGTTGTGAATGCACACAAAACGGCATGAACAAGCCAAATACTGCGTGTTCTACCGTTACAAGTGCGAAACTGCTATATTGTGATATTCTCGTTAAAGCGCATGCAAGCATCGTGAAACCTTAAAGAACGATGTCATTTAGCGAGATACAGCGTTCTGTACTGCAATAAGTTGGTGAAAAACTGTGAGGTTATGCAAATATCGTAATTGTGAACGAAATAGTGTAATAGAGCGTTTTTCAATACAAGTACGAATGTTAGGTTAGGTTAAGATATGAACCGTCGTAAAACCGCATTAAACAATGTCACTTAGTGAGATGCAGTGTTTTTCACCATTACAAGTTGGGAACTGCGATATCTAATGTGAAAGCACTTGCAAACGTCGTTAGGTTAGGTTAGGTTAGGTTAGGTTACGTTAGGTTAGGTTTGGTTAGGTTAGGTTAGGTTATGTTAGGTTAGGTTGGGTTAGGTTAGGTTAGGTTACGTTAGGTTAAGGTATGAACCGTCGTAAAACCGCAATAAACAATGTCACTTAGTGAGATGCAGTGTTTTTCACCTTTACAAGTTGGGAACTGCGATATCTAATGCGAAAGCGCTTGAAACCGTCGTAATGTTGTAGAAAGCAATGTAAAGTAGCGAGTAAAACGTTTTCTAACGATAGAAGTGCGAAGGTTATGTTAGGTTGAGTTATGTTAGTTTAAGCTAGGTAGCGTCGTGAAACCACCAAAAACGACGTCATCTAACGAGATAGTGTTGTTTTATTGCGAGTACGAAACTGCGATAGGTAAAATGTTGTGAAAGCACACAAAACGGCATGAACAAGCCAAATACTGCGTGTTGTACCGTTACAAGTGCGAAAGTGCTGTGTTGTGGCATTCTCGGTAAAGCGCATGCAAGTATCGTGAAACCTTAAAAAACGATGTCATTTAGCGAGATACAGCGTTCTGTACTGTAATAAGTTGGTGAGAAACTGTGAGGTCAAGCAAATATCGTAATTGTGAACGAAACAGTGTAATTGAGCGTCTTTAGATACAAGTGCGAATGGTAGGTTAGGTTGACATATCAACCGTCGTAAAACCGCATTAAACAATGTCACTTAGTGAGATGTAGTGTTTTTCAACATTACAAGTCGGGAACTACGATATCTAATGTGAAAGCGCATGAAACCGTCGTAATCTTGTAGAAAACATTGTAAAGTGGCGAGTAAAACGTTTTCTAACGATAGAAGGCGAAGGTTAGGTTAGGTTAGGTTAGTTTAAGCTAGGTAGCGTCGTGAAACTACCAAAAACGACGTCATCTAACGAGATAGTGTTGTTTTAGTGCGAGTATTAAACTGCGATAGGTAAAATGTTGTGAATGCACACAAAACGGCATGAACAAGCCAAATACTGCGTGTGCTACCGTTACAAGTGCGAAACTGCTATATTGTGATATTCTCGTTAAAGCGCATGCAAGCATCGTGAAACCTTAAAGAACGATGTCATTTAGCGAGATACAGCGTTCTGTACTTCAATAAGTTGGTGAAAAACTGTGAGGTTATGCAAATATCGTAATTGTGAACGAAACAGTGTAATAGAGCGTTTTTCAATACAAGTACGAGTGTTAGGTTAGGTTAAGATATGAACCGTCGTAAAACCGCATTAAACAATGTCACTTAATGAGATGCAGTGTTTTTCACCATTACAAGTTGGGAACTGCGATATCTAATGTGAAAGCACTTGCAAACGTCGTTAGGTTAGGTTAGGTTAGGTTAGGTTAGGTTACGTTAGGTTAGGTTTGGTTAGGTTAGGTTAGGTTAGGTTATGTTAGGTTAGGTTGGGTTAGGTTAGGTTAGGTTACGTTAGGTTAAGGTATGAACCGTTGTAAAACCGCAATAAACAATGTCACTTAGTGAGATGCAGTGTTTTTCACCTTTACAAGTTGGGAACTGCGATATCTAATGTGAAAGCGCTTGAAGCCGTCGTAATGTTGTAGAAAGCAATGTAAAGTAGCGAGTAAAACGTTTTCTAACGATAGAAGTGCGAAGGTTATGTTAGGTTGAGTTATGTTAGTTTAAGCTAGGTAGCGTCGTGAAACCACCAAAAACGACGTCATCTAACGAGATAGTGTTGTTTTATTGCGAGTACGAAACTGCGATAGGCAAAATGTTGTGAAAGCACACAAAACGGCATGAACAAGCCAAATACTGCGTGTTCTACCGTTACAAGTGCGAAACTGCTATATTGTGATATTCTCGTTAAAGCGCATGCAAGCATCGTGAAACCTTAAAGAACAATGTCATTTAGCGAGATACAGCGTTCTGTACTGCAATAAGTCGGTGAAAAACTGTGAGGTTATGCAAATATCCTAATTGTGAACGAAACAGTGTAATAGAGCGTTTTTTAATACAAGTGCGAATGTTAGGTTAGGTTAAGATATGAACCGTCGTAAAACCGCATTAATCAATGTCACTTAGTGAGATGCAGTGTTTTTCACCATTACAAGTCGGGAACTGCGATATCCAATGTGAAAGCGCTCGCAAACGTCGTTAGGTTAGGTTAGGTTAGGTTAGGTTAGGTTAGGTTACGTTAGGTTAAGTTAGGTTAGGTTTGGTTAGGTTAGGTTAGGTTAGGTTAGGTTAGGGTATGTTAGGTAAGGTTTGGTTAGGTTAGGTTAGGTTAGGTTGGTTTAGGTAAGGTTAGGTTAGGTTAAGATATGAACCGCGCTAAAACCGCAATAAACAATGTCACTTAGTGAGATGCTGTGTTTTTCACCATTACAAGTCGGGAACTGCGATATCTAATGTGAAAGCGCATGAAACCGTCGTAATCTTGTAGAAAACATTGTAAATTAGCGAATAAAACGTTTTCTAACGATAGAAGTGTGAAGGTTCGGTTAGTTTGAGTTATGTTAGTTTAAGCTAGGTAGCGTCGTGAAACCACCAAAAACGACGTCATCTAACGAGATAGTGTTGTTTTATTGCGAGTATTAAACTGCGATAGGTAAAATGTTGTGAATGCACACAAAACGGCATGAACAAGCCAAATACTGCGTGTTCTACCGTTACAAGGGCGAAATTGCTATATTGTGATATTCTCGTTGAAGCGCATGCAAGCATCGTGAAACAAAGAACGATGTCATTTAGCGAGATACAGCGTTCTGTACTGCAATAAGTTGGTGAAAAACTGTGAGGTTATGCAAATATCGTAATTGTGAACGAAACAGTGTAATAGAGCGTTTTTCAATACAAGTACGAATGTTAGGTTAGGTTAAGATATGAACCGTCGTAAAAGCGCATTAAAGAATGTCACTTAGTGATATGCAGTGTTTTTCACCATTACAAGTTGGGAACTGCGATATCTAATGTGAAAGCACTTGCAAACGTCGTTAGGTTAGGTTAGCTTAGGTTAGGTTACGTTAGGTTAGGTTTGGTTAGGTTAGGTTAGGTTAGGTTATGTTAGGTTAGGTTGGGTTAGGTTAGGTTAGGTTACGTTAGGTTAAGGTATGAACCGTCGTAAAACCGCAATAAACAATGTCACTTAGTGAGATGCAGTGTTTTTCACCTTTACAAGTTGGGAACTGCGATATCTAATGCGAAAGCGCTTGAAACCGTCGTAATGTTGTAGAAAGCAATGTAAAGTAGCGAGTAAAACGTTTTCTAACGATAGAAGTGCGAAGGTTATGTTAGGTTGAGTTATGTTAGTTTAAGCTAGGTAGCGTCGTGAAACCACCAAAAACGACGTCATCTAACGAGATAGTGTTGTTTTATTGCGAGTACGAAACTGCGATAGGTAAAATGTTGTGAAAGCACACAAAACGGAATGAACAAGCCAAATACTGCGTGTTGTACCGTTACAAGTGCGAAAGTGCTGTGTTGTGGCATTCTCGGTAAAGCGCATGCAAGTATCGTGAAACCTTAAAGAACGATGTCCTTTAGCGAGATACAGCGTTCTGTACTGTAATAAGTTGGTGAGAAACTGTGAGGTCAAGCAAATATCGTAATTGTGAACGAAACAGTGTAATTGAGCGTCTTTAGATACAAGTGCGAATGTTAGGTTAGGTTGACATATCAACCGTCGTAAAACCGCATTAAACAATGTCACTTAGTGAGATGTAGTGTTTTTCAACATTACAAGTCGGGAACTACGATATCTAATGTGAAAGCGCATGAAACCGTCGTAATCTTGTAGAAAACATTGTAAAGTTGCGCGTAAAACGTTTTCTAACGATAGAAGTGCGAAGGTTAGGTTAGGTTAGGTTAGTTTAAGCTAGGTAGCGTCGTGAAACTACCAAAAACGACGTCATCTAACGAGATAGTGTTGTTTTATTGCGAGTATTAAACTGCGATAAGTAAAATGTTGTGAATGCACACAAAACGGCATGAACAAGCCAAATACTGCGTGTTCTACCGTTACAAGTGCGAAACTGCTATATTGTGATATTCTCGTTGAAGCGCATGCAAGCATCGTGAAACCTTAAAGAACGATGTCATTTAGCGAGATACAGCGTTCTGTACTGATAAGTTGGTGAAAAACTGTGAGGTTATGCAAATATCGTAATTGTGAACGAAACAGTGTAATAGAGCGTTTTTCAATACAAGTACGAATGTTACGTTAAGATATGAACCGTCGTAAAACCGCGTTAAACAATGTCACTTAGTGAGATGCAGTGTTTTTCACCATTACAAGTTGGGAACTGCGATATCTAATGTGAAAGCACTTGCAAACGTCGTTAGGTTAGGTTAGGTTAGGTTAGGTTAGGTTACGTTAGGTTAGGTTTGGTTAGGTTAGGTTAGGTTAGGTTATGTTAGGTTAGGTTGGGTTAGGTTAGGTTAGGTTACGTTAGGTTAAGGTATGAACCGTCGTAAAACCGCAATAAACAATGTCACTTAGTGAGATGCAGTGTTTTTCACCTTTACAAGTTGGGAACTGCGATATCTAATGTGAAAGCGCTTGAAACCGTCGTAATGTTGTAGAAAGCAATGTAAAGTAGCGAGTAAAACGTTTTCTAACGATAGAAGTGCGAAGGTTATGTTAGGTTGAGTTATGTTAGTTTAAGCTAGGTAGCGTCGTCAAACCACCAAAAACGACGTCATCTAACGAGATAGTGTTGTTTTATTGCGAGTACGAAACTGCGATAGGCAAAATGTTGTGAAAGCACACAAAACGGCATGAACAAGCCAAATACTGCGTGTTCTACCGTTACAAGTGCGAAACTGCTATATTGTGATATTCTCGTTAAAGCGCATGCAAGCATCGTGAAACCTTAAAGAACGATGTCATTTAGCGAGATACAGCGTTCTGTACTGCAATAAGTTGGTGAAAAACTGTGAGGTTATGCAAATATCATAATTGTGAACGAAACAGTGTAATAGAGCGTTTTTCAATACAAGTACGAATGTTAGGTTAGGTTAAGATATGAACCGTCGTAAAACCGCATTAAACAATGTCACTTAGTGAGATGCAGTGTTTTTCACCATTACAAGTTGGGAACTGCGATATCTAATGTGAAAGCACTTGCAAACGTCGTTAGGTTAGGTTAGGTTAGGTTAGGTTACGTTAGGTTAGGTTTGGTTAGGTTAGGTTAGGTTATGTTAGGTTAGGTTGGGTTAGGTTAGGTTAGGTTACGTTAGGTTAAGGTATGAACCGTCGTAAAACCGCAATAAACAATGTCACTTAGTGAGATGCAGTGTTTTTCACCTTTACAAGTTGGGAACTGCGATATCTAATGCGAAAGCGCTTGAAACTGTCGTAATGTTGTAGAAAGCAATGTAAAGTAGCGAGTAAAACGTTTTCTAACGATAGAAGTGCGAAGGTTATGTTAGGTTGAGTTATGTTAGTTTAAGCTAGGTAGCGTCGTGAAACCATTAAAAACGACGTCATCTAACGAGATAGTGTTGTTTTATTGCGAGTACGAAACTGCGATAGGTAAAATGTTGTGAAAGCACACAAAACGGCATGAACAAGCCAAATACTGCGTGTTGTACCGTTACAAGTGCGAAAGTGCTGTGTTGTGGCATTCTCGGTAAAGCGCATGCAAGTATCGTGAAACCTTAAAAAACGATGTCATTTAGCGAGATATAGCGTTCTGTACTGTAATAAGTTGGTGAGAAACTGTGAGGTCAAGCAAATATCGTAATTGTGAACGAAACAGTGTAATTGAGCGTCTTCAGATACAAGTGCGAATGTTAGGTTAGGTTGACATATCAACCGTCGTAAAACCGCATTAAACAATGTCACTTAGTGAGATGTAGTGTTTTTCAACATTACAAGTCGGGAACTACGATATCTAATGTGAAAGCGCATGAAACCGTCGTAATCTTGTAGAAAACATTGTAAAGTGGCGAGTAAAACGTTTTCTAACGATAGAAGGCGAAGGTTAGGTTAGGTTAGGTTAGTTTAAGCTAGGTAGCGTCGTGAAACTACCAAAAACGACGTCATCTAACGAGATAGTGTTGTTTTAGTGCGAGTATTAAACTGCGATAGGTAAAATGTTGTGAATGCACACAAAACGGCATGAACAAGCCAAATACTGCGTGTGCTACCGTTACAAGTGCGAAACTGCTATATTGTGATATTCTCGTTAAAGCGCATGCAAGCATCGTGAAACCTTAAAGAACGATGTCATTTAGCGAGATACAGCGTTCTGTACTTCAATAAGTTGGTGAAAAACTGTGAGGTTATGCAAATATCGTAATTGTGAACGAAACAGTGTAATAGAGCGTTTTTCAATACAAGTACGAGTGTTAGGTTAGGTTAAGATATGAACCGTCGTAAAACCGCATTAAACAATGTCACTTAATGAGATGCAGTGTTTTTCACCATTACAAGTTGGGAACTGCGATATCTAATGTGAAAGCACTTGCAAACGTCGTTAGGTTAGGTTAGGTTAGGTTAGGTTAGGTTACGTTAGGTTAGGTTTGGTTAGGTTAGGTTAGGTTAGGTTATGTTAGGTTAGGTTGGGTTAGGTTAGGTTAGGTTACGTTAGGTTAAGGAATGAACCGTTGTAAAACCGCAATAAACAATGTCACTTGGTGAGATGCAGTGTTTTTCACCTTTACAAGTTGGGAACTGCGATATCTAATGTGAAAGCGCTTGAAACCGTCGTAATGTTGTAGAAAGCAATGTAAAGTAGCGAGTAAAACGTTTTCTAACGATAGAAGTGCGAAGGTTATGTTAGGTTGAGTTATGTTAGTTTAAGCTAGGTAGCGTCGTGAAACCACCAAAAACGACGTCATCTAACGAGATAGTGTTGTTTTATTGCGAGTACGAAACTGCGATAGGCAAAATGTTGTGAAAGCACACAAAACGGCATGAACAAGCCAAATACTGCGTGTTCTACCGTTACAAGTGCGAAACTGCTATATTGTGATATTCTCGTTAAAGCGCATGCAAGCATCGTGAAACCTTAAAGAACAATGTCATTTAGCGAGATACAGCGTTCTGTACTGCAATAAGTCGGTGAAAAACTGTGAGGTTATGCAAATATCCTAATTGTGAACGAAACAGTGTAATAGAGCGTTTTTTAATACAAGTGCGAATGTTAGGTTAGGTTAAGATATGAACCGTCGTAAAACCGCATTAATCAATGTCACTTAGTGAGATGCAGTGTTTTTCACCATTACAAGTCGGGAACTGCGATATCCAATGTGAAAGCGCTCGCAAACGTCGTTAGGTTAGGTTAGGTTAGGTTAGGTTAGGTTAGGTTACGTTAGGTTAAGTTAGGTTAGGTTTGGTTAGGTTAGGTTAGGTTAGGTTAGGTTAGGGTATGTTAGGTAAGGTTTGGTTAGGTTAGGTTAGGTTAGGTTGGTTTAGGTAAGGTTAGGTTAGGTTAAGATATGAACCGCGCTAAAACCGCAATAAACAATGTCACTTAGTGAGATGCTGTGTTTTTCACCATTACAAGTCGGGAACTGCGATATCTAATGTGAAAGCGCATGAAACCGTCGTAATCTTGTAGAAAACATTGTAAATTAGCGAATAAAACGTTTTCTAACGATAGAAGTGTGAAGGTTCGGTTAGTTTGAGTTATGTTAGTTTAAGCTAGGTAGCGTCGTGAAACCACCAAAAACGACGTCATCTAACGAGATAGTGTTGTTTTATTGCGAGTAATAAACTGCGATAGGCAAAATGTTGTGAAAGCACACAAAACGGCATGAACAAGCCAAATACTGCGTGTTCTACCGTTACAAGTGCGAAACTGCTATATTGTGATATTCTCGTTAAAGCGCATGCAAGCATCGTGAAACCTTAAAGAACGATGTCATTTAGCGAGATACAGCGTTCTGTACTGCAATAAGTTGGTGAAAAACTGTGAGGTTATGCAAATATCGTAATTGTGAACGAAACAGTGTAATAGAGCGTTTTTCAATACAAGTACGAATGTTAGGTTAGGTTAAGATATGAACCGTCGTAAAACCGCATTAAATAATGTCACTTAGTGAGATGCAGTGTTTTTCACCATTACAAGTTGGGAACTGCGATATCTAATGTGAAAGCACTTGCAAACGTCGTTAGGTTAGGTTAGGTTAGGTTAGGTTACGTTAGGTTAGGTTTGGTTAGGTTAGGTTAGGTTATGTTAGGTTAGGTTGGGTTAGGTTAGGTTAGGTTACGTTAGGTTAAGGTATGAACCGTCGTAAAACCGCAATAAACAATGTCACTTAGTGAGATGCAGTGTTTTTCACCTTTACAAGTTGGGAACTGCGATATCTAATGCGAAAGCGCTTGAAACCGTCGTAATGTTGTAGAAAGCAATGTAAAGTAGCGAGTAAAACGTTTTCTAACGATAGAAGTGCGAAGGTTATGTTAGGTTGAGTTATGTTAGTTTAAGCTAGGTAGCGTCGTGAAACCACCAAAAACGACGTCATCTAACGAGATAGTGTTGTTTTATTGCGAGTACGAAACTGCGATAGGTAAAATGTTGTGAAAGCACACAAAACGGCATGAACAAGCCAAATACTGCGTGTTGTACCGTTACAAGTGCGAAAGTGCTGTGTTGTGGCATTCTCGGTAAAGCGCATGCAAGTATCGTGAAACCTTAAAAAACGATGTCATTTAGCGAGATACAGCGTTCTGTACTGTAATAAGTTGGTGAGAAACTGTGAGGTCAAGCAAATATCGTAATTGTGAACGAAACAGTGTAATTGAGCGTCTTTAGATACAAGTGCGAATGTTAGGTTAGGTTGACATATCAACCGTCGTAAAACCGCATTAAACAATGTCACTTAGTGAGATGTAGTGTTTTTCAACATTACAAGTCGGGAACTACGATATCTATTGTGAAAGCGCATGAAACCGTCGTAATCTTGTAGAAAACATTGTAAAGTGGCGAGTAAAACGTTTTCTAACGATAGAAGGCGAAGGTTAGGTTAGGTTAGGTTAGTTTAAGCTAGGTAGCGTCGTGAAACTACCAAAAACGACGTCATCTAACGAGATAGTGTTGTTTTAGTGCGAGTATTAAACTGCGATAGGTAAAATGTTGTGAATGCACACAAAACGGCATGAACAAGCCAAATACTGCGTGTGCTACCGTTACAAGTGCGAAACTGCTATATTGTGATATTCTCGTTAAAGCGCATGCAAGCATCGTGAAACCTTAAAGAACGATGTCATTTAGCGAGATACAGCGTTCTGTACTTCAATAAGTTGGTGAAAAACTGTGAGGTTATGCAAATATCGTAATTGTGAACGAAACAGTGTAATAGAGCGTTTTTCAATACAAGTACGAGTGTTAGGTTAGGTTAAGATATGAACCGTCGTAAAACCGCATTAAACAATGTCACTTAATGAGATGCAGTGTTTTTCACCATTACAAGTTGGGAACTGCGATATCTAATGTGAAAGCACTTGCAAACGTCGTTAGGTTAGGTTAGGTTAGGTTAGGTTAGGTTACGTTAGGTTACGTTAGGTTAGGTTTGGTTAGGTTAGGTTAGGTTAGGTTATGTTAGGTTAGGTTGGGTTAGGTTAGGTTAGGTTACGTTAGGTTAAGGTATGAACCGTTGTAAAACCGCAATAAACAATGTCACTTAGTGAGATGCAGTGTTTTTCACCTTTACAAGTTGGGAACTGCGATATCTAATGTGAAAGCGCTTGAAACCGTCGTAATGTTGTAGAAAGCAATGTAAAGTAGCGAGTAAAACGTTTTCTAACGATAGAAGTGCGAAGGTTATGTTAGGTTGAGTTATGTTAGTTTAAGCTAGGTAGCGTCGTGAAACCACCAAAAACGACGTCATCTAACGAGATAGTGTTGTTTTATTGCGAGTACGAAACTGCGATAGGCAAAATGTTGTGAAAGCACACAAAACGGCATGAACAAGCCAAATACTGCGTGTGCTACCGTTACAAGTGCGAAACTGCTATATTGTGATATTCTCGTTAAAGCGCATGCAAGCATCGTGAAACCTTAAAGAACGATGTCATTTAGCGAGATACAGCGTTCTGTACTTCAATAAGTTGGTGAAAAACTGTGAGGTTATGCAAATATCGTAATTGTGAACGAAACAGTGTAATAGAGCGTTTTTCAATACAAGTACGAGTGTTAGGTTAGGTTAAGATATGAACCGTCGTAAAACCGCATTAAACAATGTCACTTAATGAGATGCAGTGTTTTTCACCATTACAAGTTGGGAACTGCGATATCTAATGTGAAAGCACTTGCAAACGTCGTTAGGTTAGGTTAGGTTAGGTTAGGTTAGGTTACGTTAGGTTACGTTAGGTTAGGTTTGGTTAGGTTAGGTTAGGTTAGGTTATGTTAGGTTAGGTTGGGTTAGGTTAGGTTAGGTTACGTTAGGTTAAGGTATGAACCGTTGTAAAACCGCAATAAACAATGTCACTTAGTGAGATGCAGTGTTTTTCACCTTTACAAGTTGGGAACTGCGATATCTAATGTGAAAGCGCTTGAAACCGTCGTAATGTTGTAGAAAGCAATGTAAAGTAGCGAGTAAAACGTTTTCTAACGATAGAAGTGCGAAGGTTATGTTAGGTTGAGTTATGTTAGTTTAAGCTAGGTAGCGTCGTGAAACCACCAAAAACGACGTCATCTAACGAGATAGTGTTGTTTTATTGCGAGTACGAAACTGCGATAGGCAAAATGTTGTGAAAGCACACAAAACGGCATGAACAAGCCAAATACTGCGTGTTCTACCGTTACAAGTGCGAAACTGCTATATTGTGATATTCTCGTTAAAGCGCATGCAAGCATCGTGAAACCTTAAAGAACAATGTCATTTAGCGAGATACAGCGTTCTGTACTGCAATAAGTTGGTGAAAAACTGTGAGGTTATGCAAATATCCTAATTGTGAACGAAACAGTGTAATAGAGCGTTTTTTAATACAAGTGCGAATGTTAGGTTAGGTTAAGATATGAACCGTCGTAAAACCGCATTAATCAATGTCACTTAGTGAGATGCAGTGTTTTTCACCATTACAAGTCGGGAACTGCGATATCCAATGTGAAAGCGCTCGCAAACGTCGTTAGGTTAGGTTAGGTTAGGTTAGGTTAGGTTAGGTTAGGTTACGTTAGGTTAAGTTAGGTTAGGTTTGGTTAGGTTAGGTTAGGTTAGGTTAGGGTATGTTAGGTAAGGTTTGGTTAGGTTAGGTTAGGTTAGGTTGGTTTAGGTAAGGTTAGGTTAGGTTAAGATATGAACCGCGCTAAAACCGCAATAAACAATGTCACTTAGTGAGATGCTGTGTTTTTCACCATTACAAGTCGGGAACTGCGATATCTAATGTGAAAGCGCATGTAACCGTCGTAATCTTGTAGAAAACATTGTAAATTAGCGAATAAAACGTTTTCTAACGATAGAAGTGCGAAGGTTCGGTTAGTTTGAGTTATGTTAGTTTAAGCTAGGTAGCGTCGTGAAACCACCAAAAACGACGTCATCTAACGAGATAGTGTTGTTTTAATGCGAGTACGAAACTGCGACAGGTAAAATGTTGTGAAAGCACTCAAAACGGCATGAACAAGCCAAATACTGCGTGTTGTACCGTTACAAGTGCGAAACTGCTATGTTGTGACATTCTCGGTAAAGCGCATGCAAGTATCGTGAAACCTTAAAGAACGATGTCATTTAGCGAGATACAGCGTTCTGTACTGTAATAAGTTGGTGAGAAACTGTGAGGTCAAGCAAATATCGTAATTGTGAACGAAACAGTGTAATTGAGCGTCTTTAGATACAAGTGCGAATGTTAGGTTAGGTTGACATATCAACCGTCGTAAAACCGCATTAAACAATGTCACTTAGTGAGATGTAGTGTTTTTCAACATTACAAGTCGGGAACTACGATATCTAATGTGAAAGCGCATGAAACCGTCGTAATCTTGTAGAAAACATTGTAAAGTTGCGCGTAAAACGTTTTCTAGCGATATAAGTGCGAAGGTTAGGTTAGGTTAGGTTAGTTTAAGCTAGGTAGCGTCGTGAAACTACCAAAAACAACGTCATCTAACGAGATAGTGTTGTTTTATTGCGAGTATTAAACTGCGATAAGTAAAATGTTGTGAATGCACACAAAACGGCATGAACAAGCCAAATACTGCGTGTTCTACCGTTACAAGTGCGAAACTGCTATATTGTGATATTCTCGTTGAAGCGCATGCAAGCATCGTGAAACCTTAAAGAACGATGTCATTTAGCGAGATACAGCGTTCTGTACTGCAATAAGTTGGTGAAAAACTGTGAGGTTATGCAAATATCGTAATTGTGAACAAAACAGTGTAATAGAGCGTTTTTAGATACAAGTGCGAATGTTAGGTTAGGTTAAGATATGAACCGTCGTAAAACCGCATTAAACAATGTCAATTACTGAGATGCAGTGTTTTTCACCATTAAAAGTGGGGAACTGCGATATTTAATGTGAAAGCGCTTGCAACCGTCGTTAGGTTAGGTTAGGTTAGGTTAGGTTTGGTTAGGTTAGGTTAGGTTAGGTTAGGTTAGGTTAGATTAGGTTAGGTTGGGTTGAGTTGGGTTAGGTTAGGTTAGGTTAGGTTAGGTTGGGTTAGGTTAGGTTAGGTTAGGTTAGGTTACGTTAGGTTAGGTTACGTTAGGTTACGTTAGGTTAGGTTAGGTTAGGTAAGGATAATTTGGTTAGGTTAGGTAAGGTTAGGTTAGGTTAGGTTAGGTTGGGTTGGGTGTTGTTGGGTTGGGTTGGGTTGGGTTAGGTTGGGTTAGGTTAGGTTAGGTTACGTTAGGTTAGGTTAGGTTAGGTTACGTTAGGTTATGTTAGGTTAGGTTAGGTTACGTTAGGTTAGGTTAGGTCAGGTAAGGTTAGGTTACGTTAGAATAGGTTAGGTTAGGTTACGTTAGGTTAGGTTAAGTTAGGTTAGGTTAGGTTTGGTTAGGTTAGGTTAGGTTAGCTTAGGTTAGGTTAGGTTGGGATGGGTTGGGTTAGGTTGGGTTAGGTTAGGTTAGGTTAGGTTAGGTTGGGTTAGGTTAGTTTAGGTTAGGTTAGGTTAGGTTAAGTTGGGTTGGGTTAGGTTAGGTTAGGTTAGGTAAGGTTAGGTTAGGTTAGGTTAGGTTAGGTTAAGGTATGAACCGTCGTAAAACCGCATTAAACAATGTCACTTAGTGAGATGCAGTGTTTTCACCATTACAAGTCGGGAACTGCGATATCTAATGTGAAAGCGCTTGCAAACGTCGTTAGGTTAGGTTAGGTTAGGTTAGGTTTGGTTAGGTTAGGTTAGGTTAGGTTAAGTTAGGGTATGTTAGGTTAAGTTAGGTTAGGTTGGGTTAGGTAAGGTTAGGTTAGGTTAAGATATGAACCGCGCTAAAACCGCATTAAACAATGTCACTTAGTGAGATGCTGTGTTTTCCACCATTACAAGTCGGGAACTGCGATATCTAATGTGAAAGCGCATGAAACCGTCGTAATCTTGTAGAAAACATTGTAAAGTAGCGAATAAAACGTTTTCTAACGATAGAAGTGCGAAGGTTCGGTTAGTTTGAGCTAGGTAGCGTCGTGAAACCACCAAAAACGATGTCATCTAACGAGATAGTGCTGTTTTATTGCGAGTACGAAACTGCGATAGGTGAAATATTGGGAAAGCACACAAAATGGCATGAACTAGCCAGATACTGCGTCTTGTGCCGTTACAAGTGCGAAACTGCTTTATTGTGATATTCTCGTTAAAGCGCATGCAAGTATCGTGAAACCTTAAAGAACGATGTCATCTGGCGAGATACAGCGTTCTGTACTGTAATAAGTTGGTGAGAAACTGTGAGGTCAAGCAAATATCGTAATTGTGAACGAAACAGTGTAATTGAGCGTCTTTAGATACAAGTGCGAATGTTAGGTTAGGTTGACATATCAACCGTCGTAAAACCGCATTAAACAATGTCACTTAGTGAGATGTAGTGTTTTTCAACATTACAAGTCGGGAACTACGATATCTAATGTGAAAGCGCATGAAACCGTCGTAATCTTGTAGAAAACATTGTAAAGTTGCGAGTAAAACGTTTTCTAACGATAGAAGTGCGAAGGTTAGGTTAGGTTAGGTTAGTTTAAGCTAGGTAGCGTCGTGAAACTACCAAAAACGACGTCATCTAACGAGATAGTGTTGTTTTATTGCGAGTATTAAACTGCGATAGGTAAAATGTTGTGAATGCACACAAAACGGCATGAACAAGCCAAATACTGCGTGTTCTACCGTTACAAGTGCGAAACTGCTATATTGTGATATTCTCGTTAAAGCGCATGCAAGCATCGCGAAACCTTAAAGAACGATGTCATTTAGCGAGATACAGCGTTCTGTACTGCAATAAGTTGGTGAAAAACTGTGAGGTTATGCAAATATCGTAATTGTGAACGAAATAGTGTAATAGAGCGTTTTTCAATACAAGTACGAATGTTAGGTTAGGTTAAGATATGAACCGTCGTAAAACCGCATTAAACAATGTCACTTAGTGAGATGCAGTGTTTTTCACCATTACAAGTTGGGAACTGCGATATCTAATGTGAAAGCACTTGCAAACGTCGTTAGGTTGGGTTAGGTTAGGTTAGGTTAGGTTAGGTTATGTTAGGTTTGGTTAGGTTAGGTTAGGTTAGGTTATGTTAGGTTAGGTTGGGTTAGGTTAGGTTAGGTTACGTTAGGTTAAGGTATGAACCGTCGTAAAACCGCAATAAACAATGTCACTTAGTGAGATGCAGTGTTTTTCACCTTTACAAGTTGGGAACTGCGATATCTAATGTGAAAGCGCTTGAAACCGTCGTAATGTTGTAGAAAGCAATGTAAAGTAGCGAATAAAACGTTTTCTAACGATAGAAGTGCGAAGGTTATGTTAGGTTGAGTTATGTTAGTTTAAGCTAGGTAGCGTCGTCAAACCACCAAAAACGACGTCATCTAACGAGATAGTGTTGTTTTATTGCGAGTACGAAACTGCGATAGGCAAAATGTTGTGAAAGCACACAAAACGGCATGAACAAGCCAAATACTGCGTGTTCTACCGTTACAAGTGCGAAACTGCTATATTGTGATATTCTCGTTAAAGCGCATGCAAGCATCGTGAAACCTTAAAGAACGATGTCATTTAGCGAGATACAGCGTTCTGTACTGCAATAAGTTGGTGAAAAACTGTGAGGTTATGCAAATATCGTAATTGTGAACGAAACAGTGTAATAGAGCGTTTTTCAATACAAGTACAAATGTTAGGTTAGGTTAAGATATGAACCGTCGTAAAACCGCATTAAACAATGTCACTTAGTGAGATGCAGTGTTTTTCACCATTACAAGTTGGGAACTGCGATATCTAATGTGAAAGCACTTGCAAACGTCGTTAGGTTAGGTTAGGTTAGGTTAGGTTACGTTAGGTTAGGTTTGGTTAGGTTAGGTTAGGTTATGTTAGGTTAGGTTGGGTTAGGTTAGGTTAGGTTACGTTAGGTTAAGGTATGAACCGTCGTAAAACCGCAATAAACAATGTCACTTAGTGAGATGCAGTGTTTTTCACCTTTACAAGTTGGGAACTGCGATATCTAATGCGAAAGCGCTTGAAACCGTCGTAATGTTGTAGAAAGCAATGTAAAGTAGCGAGTAAAACGTTTTCTAACGATAGAAGTGCGAAGGTTATGTTAGGTTGAGTTATGTTAGTTTAAGCTAGGTAGCGTCGTGAAACCACCAAAAACGACGTCATCTAACGAGATAGTGTTGTTTTATTGCGAGTACGAAACTGCGATAGGCAAAATGTTGTGAAAGCACACAAAACGGCATGAACAAGCCAAATACTGCGTGTTCTACCGTTACAAGTGCGAAACTGCTATATTGTGATATTCTCGTTAAAGCGCATGCAAGCATCGTGAAACCTTAAAGAACAATGTCATTTAGCGAGTACAGCGTTCTGTACTGCAATAAGTTGGTGAAAAACTGTGAGGTTATGCAAATATCGTAATTGTGAACAAAACAGTGTAATAGAGCGTTTTTAGATACAAGTGCGAATGTTAGGTTAGGTTAAGATATGAACCGTCGTAAAACCGCATTAAACAATGTCAATTACTGAGATGCAGTGTTTTTCACCATTAAAAGTGGGGAACTGCGATATTTGATGTGAAAGCGCTTGCAACCGTCGTTAGGTTAGGTTAGGTTAGGTTAGGTTAGGTTAGGTTAGGTTAGGTTTGGTTAGGTTAGGTTAGGTTAGGTTAGGTTAGGTTAGATTAGGTTAGGTTGGGTTGAGTTGGGTTAGGTTAGGTTAGGTTAGGTTAGGTTGGGTTAGGTTAGGTTAGGTTAGGTTAGGTTACGTTAGGTTAGGTTACGTTAGGTTAGGTTAGGTTAGGTTACGTTAGGTTAGGTTAGGTAAGGATAATTTGGTTAGGTTAGGTAAGGTTAGGTTAGGTTAGGTTAGGTTGGGTTGGGTGTTGTTGGGTTGGGTTGGGTTGGGTTAGGTTGGGTTAGGTTAGGTTAGGTTACGTTACGTTAGGTTAGGTTAGGTTACGTTAGGTTATGTTAGGTTAGGTTAGGTTAGGTTACGTTAGGTTAGGTTAGGTCAGGTAAGGTTAGGTTACGTTAGAATAGGTTAGGTTAGGTTACGTTAGGTTAGGTTAAGTTAGGTTAGGTTAGGTTTGGTTAGGTTAGGTTAGGTTAGCTTAGGTTAGGTTAGGTTGGGATGGGTTGGGTTAGGTTGGGTTAGGTTAGGTTAGGTTAGGTTAGGTTGGGTTAGGTTAGTTTAGGTTAGGTTAGGTTAGGTTAAGTTGGGTTAGGTTAGGTTAGGTTAGGTAAGGTTAGGTTAGGTTAGGTTAGGTTAGGTTAAGGTATGAACCGTCGTAAAACCGCATTAAACAATGTCACTTAGTGAGATGCAGTGTTTTCACCATTACAAGTCGGGAACTGCGATATCTAATGTGAAAGCGCTTGCAAACGTCGTTAGGTTAGGTTAGGTTAGGTTAGGTTTGGTTAGGTTAGGTTAGGTTAGGTTAAGTTAGGGTATGTTAGGTTAGGTTAGGTTAGGTTGGGTTAGGTAAGGTTAGGTTAGGTTAAGATATGAACCGCGCTAAAACCGCATTAAACAATGTCACTTAGTGAGATGCTGTGTTTTCCATCATTACAAGTCGGGAACTGCGATATCTAATGTGAAAGCGCATGAAACCGTCGTAATCTTGTAGGAAACATTGTAAAGTAGCGAATAAAACGTTTTCTAACGATAGAAGTGCGAAGGTTCGGTTAGTTTGAGCTAGGTAGCGTCGTGAAACCACCAAAAACGATGTCATCTAACGAGATAGTGCTGTTTTATTGCGAGTACGAAACTGCGATAGGTGAAATATTGGGAAAGCGCACAAAATGGCATGAACTAGCCAGATACTGCGTCTTGTGCCGTTACAAGTGCGAAACTGCTTTATTGTGATATTCTCGTTAAAGCGCATGCAAGTATCGTGAAACCTTAAAGAACGATGTCATCTGGCGAGATACAGCGTTCTGTACTGTAATAAGTTGGTGAGAAACTGTGAGGTCAAGCAAATATCGTAATTGTGAACGAAACAGTGTAATTGAGCGTCTTTAGATACAAGTGCGAATGTTAGGTTAGGTTGACATATCAACCGTCGTAAAACCGCATTAAACAATGTCACTTAGTGAGATGTAGTGTTTTTCAACATTACAAGTCGGGAACTACGATATCTAATGTGAAAGCGCATGAAACCGTCGTAATCTTGTAGAAAACATTGTAAAGTTGCGAGTAAAACGTTTTCTAACGATAGAAGTGCGAAGGTTAGGTTAGGTTAGGTTAGTTTAAGCTAGGTAGCGTCGTGAAACTACCAAAAACGACGTCATCTAACGAGATAGTGTTGTTTTATTGCGAGTATTAAACTGCGATAGGTAAAATGTTGTGAATGCACACAAAACGGCATGAACAAGCCAAATACTGCGTGTTCTACCGTTACAAGTGCGAAACTGCTATATTGTGATATTCTCGTTAAAGCGCATGCAAGCATCGTGAAACCTTAAAGAACGATGTCCTTTAGCGAGATACAGCGTTCTGTACTGTAATAAGTTGGTGAGAAACTGTGAGGTCAAGCAAATATCGTAATTGTGAACGAAACAGTGTAATTGAGCGTCTTTAGATACAAGTGCGAAAGTTAGGTTAGGTTGACATATCAACCGTCGTAAAACCGCATTAAACAATGTCACTTAGTGAGATGTAGTGTTTTTCACCATTACAAGTTGGGAACTGCGATATCTAATGTGAAAGCACTTGCAAACGTCGTTAGGTTAGGTTAGGTTAGGTTAGGTTATGTTAGGTTAGGTTGGGTTAGGTTAGGTTAGGTTACGTTAGGTTAAGGTATGAACCGTCGTAAAACCGCAATAAACAATGTCACTTAGTGAGATGCAGTGTTTTTCACCTTTACAAGTTGGGAACTGCGATATCTAATGCGAAAGCGCTTGAAACCGTCGTAATGTTGTAGAAAGCAATGTAAAGTAGCGAGTAAAACGTTTTCTAACGATAGAAGTGCGAAGGTTATGTTAGGTTGAGTTATGTTAGTTTAAGCTAGGTAGCGTCGTGAAACCACCAAAAACGACGTCGTCTAACGAGATAGTGTTGTTTTATTGCGAGTATTAAACTGCGATAGGTGAAATGTGAAAGCACACAAAACGGCATGAACAAGCCAAATACTGCGTGTTCTACCGTTACAAGTGCGAAACTGCTATATTGTGATATTCTCGTTAAATCGCATGCAAGCATCGTGAAACCTTAAAGAACAATGTCATTTAGCGAGATACAGCGTTCTGTACTGCAATAAGTTGGTGCAAAACTGTGAGGTTATGCAAATATCGTAATTGTGAACAAAACAGTGTAATAGAGCGTTTTTAGATACAAGTGCGAATGTTAGGTTAGGTTAAGATATGAACCGTCGTAAAACCGCATTAAACAATGTCAATTACTGAGATGCAGTGTTTTTCACCATTAAAAGTGGGGAACTGCGATATTTAATGTGAAAGCGCTTGCAACCGTCGTTAGGTTAGGTTAGGTTAGGTTTGGTTAGGTTAGGTTAGGTTAGGTTAGGTTAGGTTAGGTTAGATTAGGTTAGGTTGGGTTGAGTTGGGTTAGGTTAGGTTAGGTTAGGTTAGGTTGGGTTAGGTTAGGTTAGGTTAGGTTAGGTTACGTTAGGTTAGGTTACGTTAGGTTAGGTTAGGTTACGTTAGGTTAGGTTAGGTTAGGTAAGGATAATTTGGTTAGGTTAGGTAAGGTTAGGTTAGGTTAGGTTAGGTTGGGTTGGGTGTTGTTGGGTTGGGTTGGGTTGGGTTAGGTTGGGTTAGGTTAGGTTAGGTTACGTTAGGTTAGGTTAGGTTAGGTTACGTTAGGTTATGTTAGGTTAGGTTAGGTTACGTTAGGTTAGGTTAGGTCAGGTAAGGTTAGGTTACGTTAGAATAGGTTAGGTTAGGTTACGTTAGGTTAGGTTAAGTTAGGTTAGGTTAGGTTTGGTTAGGTTAGGTTAGGTTAGCTTAGGTTAGGTTAGGTTGGGATGGGTTGGGTTAGGTTGGGTTAGGTTAGGTTAGGTTAGGTTAGGTTGGGTTAGGTTAGTTTAGGTTAGGTTAGGTTAGGTTAAGTTGGGTTGGGTTAGGTTAGGTTAGGTTAGGTAAGGTTAGGTTAGGTTAGGTTAGGTTAGGTTAAGGTATGAACCGTCGTAAAACCGCATTAAACAATGTCACTTAGTGAGATGCAGTGTTTTCACCATTACAAGTCGGGAACTGCGATATCTAATGTGAAAGCGCTTGCAAACGTCGTTAGGTTAGGTTAGGTTAGGTTAGGTTTGGTTAGGTTAGGTTAGGTTAGGTTAAGTTAGGGTATGTTAGGTTAGGTTAGGTTAGGTTGGGTTAGGTAAGGTTAGGTTAGGTTAAGATATGAACCGCGCTAAAACCGCATTAAACAATGTCACTTAGTGAGATGCTGTGTTTTCCACCATTACAAGTCGGGAACTGCGATATCTAATGTGAAAGCGCATGAAACCGTCGTAATCTTGTAGAAAACATTGTAAAGTAGCGAATAAAACGTTTTCTAACGATAGAAGTGCGAAGGTTCGGTTAGTTTGAGCTAGGTAGCGTCGTGAAACCACCAAAAACGATGTCATCTAACGAGATAGTGCTGTTTTATTGCGAGTACGAAACTGCGATAGGTGAAATATTGGGAAAGCACACAAAATGGCATGAACTAGCCAGATACTGCGTCTTGTGCCGTTACAAGTGCGAAACTGCTTTATTGTGATATTCTCGTTAAAGCGCATGCAAGCATCGTGAAACCTTAAAGAACGATGTCATTTAGCGAGATACAGCGTTCTGTACTGCAATAAGTTGGTGAAAAACTGTGAGGTTATGCAAATATCGTAATTGTGAACGAAATAGTGTAATAGAGCGTTTTTCAATACAAGTACGAATGTTAGGTTAGGTTAAGATATGAACCGTCGTAAAACCGCATTAAACAATGTCACTTAGTGAGATGCAGTGTTTTTCACCATTACAAGTTGGGAACTGCGATATCTAATGTGAAAGCACTTGCAAACGTCGTTAGGTTAGGTTAGGTTAGGTTAGGTTAGGTTACGTTAGGTTAGGTTTGGTTAGGTTAGGTTAGGTTAGGTTATGTTAGGTTAGGTTGGGTTAGGTTAGGTTAGGTTACGTTAGGTTAAGGTATGAACCGTCGTAAAACCGCAATAAACAATGTCACTTAGTGAGATGCAGTGTTTTTCACCTTTACAAGTTGGGAACTGCGATATCTAATGTGAAAGCGCTTGAAACCGTCGTAATGTTGTAGAAAGCAATGTAAAGTAGCGAGTAAAACGTTTTCTAACGATAGAAGTGCGAAGGTTATGTTAGGTTGAGTTATGTTAGTTTAAGCTAGGTAGCGTCGTCAAACCACCAAAAACGACGTCATCTAACCAGATAGTGTTGTTTTATTGCGAGTACGAAACTGCGATAGGCAAAATGTTGTGAAAGCACACAAAACGGCATGAACAAGCCAAATACTGCGTGTTCTACCGTTACAAGTGCGAAACTGCTATATTGTGATATTCTCGTTAAAGCGCATGCAAGCATCGTGAAACCTTAAAGAACGATGTCATTTAGCGAGATACAGCGTTCTGTACTGCAATAAGTTGGTGAAAAACTGTGAGGTTATGCAAATATCGTAATTGTGAACGAAACAGTGTAATAGAGCGTTTTTCAATACAAGTACAAATGTTAGGTTAGGTTAAGATATGAACCGTCGTAAAACCGCATTAAACAATGTCACTTAGTGAGATGCAGTGTTTTTCACCATTACAAGTTGGGAACTGCGATATCTAATGTGAAAGCACTTGCAAACGTCGTTAGGTTAGGTTAGGTTAGGTTAGGTTACGTTAGGTTAGGTTTGGTTAGGTTAGGTTAGGTTATGTTAGGTTAGGTTGGGTTAGGTTAGGTTAGGTTACGTTAGGTTAAGGTATGAACCGTCGTAAAACCGCAATAAACAATGTCACTTAGTGAGATGCAGTGTTTTTCACCTTTACAAGTTGGGAACTGCGATATCTAATGCGAAAGCGCTTGAAACCGTCGTAATGTTGTAGAAAGCAATGTAAAGTAGCGAGTAAAACGTTTTCTAACGATAGAAGTGCGAAGGTTATGTTAGGTTGAGTTATGTTAATTTAAGCTAGGTAGCGTCGTGAAACCACCAAAAACGACGTCATCTAACGAGATAGTGTTGTTTTATTGCGAGTACGAAACTGCGATAGGTAAAATGTTGTGAAAGCACACAAAACGGCATGAACAAGCCAAATACTGCGTGTTGTACCGTTACAAGTGCGAAAGTGCTGTGTTGTGGCATTCTCGGTAAAGCGCATGCAAGTATCGTGAAACCTTAAAAAACGATGTCATTTAGCGAGATACAGCGTTCTGTACTGTAATAAGTTGGTGAGAAACTGTGAGGTCAAGCAAATATCGTAATTGTGAACGAAACAGTGTAATTGAGCGTCTTTAGATACAAGTGCGAATGGTAGGTTAGGTTGACATATCAACCGTCGTAAAACCGCATTAAACAATGTCACTTAGTGAGATGTAGTGTTTTTCAACATTACAAGTCGGGAACTACGATATCTAATGTGAAAGCGCATGAAACCGTCGTAATCTTGTAGAAAACATTGTAAAGTGGCGAGTAAAACGTTTTCTAACGATAGAAGGCGAAGGTTAGGTTAGGTTAGGTTAGTTTAAGCTAGGTAGCGTCGTGAAACTACCAAAAACGACGTCATCTAACGAGATAGTGTTGTTTTATTGCGAGTACGAAACTGCGATAGGTAAAATGTTGTGAAAGCACACAAAACGGCATGCACAAGCCAAATACTGCGTGTTGTACCGTTACAAGTGCGAAAGTGCTGTGTTGTGGCATTCTCGGTAAAGCGCATGCAAGTATCGTGAAACCTTAAAAAACGATGTCATTTAGCGAGATACAGCGTTCTGTACTGCAATAAGTTGGTGAAAAACTGTGAGGTTATGCAAATATCGTAATTGTGAACGAAATAGTGTAATAGAGCGTTTTTCAATACAAGTACGAATGTTAGGTTAGGTTAAGATATGAACCGTCGTAAAACCGCATTAAACAATGTCACTTAGTGAGATGCAGTGTTTTTCACCATTACAAGTTGGGAACTGCGATATCTAATGTGAAAGCGCTTGCAAACGTCGTTAGGTTAGGTTAGGTTAGGTTAGGTTTGGTTAGGTTAGGTTAGGTTAGGTTAAGTTAGGGTATGTTAGGTTAAGTTAGGTTAGGTTGGGTTAGGTAAGGTTAGGTTAGGTTAAGATATGAACCGCGCTAAAACCGCATTAAACAATGTCACTTAGTGAGATGCTGTGTTTTCCACCATTACAAGTCGGGAACTGCGATATCTAATGTGAAAGCGCATGAAACCGTCCTAATCTTGTAGAAAACATTGTAAAGTAGCGAATAAAACGTTTTCTAACGATAGAAGTGCGAAGGTTCGGTTAGTTTGAGCTAGGTAGCGTCGTGAAACCACCAAAAACGATGTCATCTAACGAGATAGTGCTGTTTTATTGCGAGTACGAAACTGCGATAGGTGAAATATTGGGAAAGCACACAAAATGGCATGAACTAGCCAGATACTGCGTCTTGTGCCGTTACAAGTGCGAAACTGCTTTATTGTGATATTCTCGTTAAAGCGCATGCAAGTATCGTGAAACCTTAAAGAACGATGTCATCTGGCGAGATACAGCGTTCTGTACTGTAATAAGTTGGTGAGAAACTGTGAGGTCAAGCAAATATCGTAATTGTGAACGAAACAGTGTAATTGAGCGTCTTTAGATACAAGTGCGAATGTTAGGTTAGGTTGACATATCAACCGTCGTAAAACCGCATTAAACAATGTCACTTAGTGAGATGTAGTGTTTTTCAACATTACAAGTCGGGAACTACGATATCTAATGTGAAAGCGCATGAAACCGTCGTAATCTTGTAGAAAACATTGTAAAGTTGCGAGTAAAACGTTTTCTAACGATAGAAGTGCGAAGGTTAGGTTAGGTTAGGTTAGTTTAAGCTAGGTAGCGTCGTGAAACTACCAAAAACGACGTCATCTAACGAGATAGTGTTGTTTTATTGCGAGTATTAAACTGCGATAGGTAAAATGTTGTGAATGCACACAAAACGGCATGAACAAGCCAAATACTGCGTGTTCTACCGTTACAAGTGCGAAACTGCTATATTGTGATATTCTCGTTAAAGCGCATGCAAGCATCGCGAAACCTTAAAGAACGATGTCATTTAGCGAGATACAGCGTTCTGTACTGCAATAAGTTGGTGAAAAACTGTGAGGTTATGCAAATATCGTAATTGTGAACGAAATAGTGTAATAGAGCGTTTTTCAATACAAGTACGAATGTTAGGTTAGGTTAAGATATGAACCGTCGTAAAACCGCATTAAACAATGTCACTTAGTGAGATGCAGTGTTTTTCACCATTACAAGTTGGGAACTGCGATATCTAATGTGAAAGCACTTGCAAACGTCGTTAGGTTGGGTTAGGTTAGGTTAGGTTAGGTTAGGTTATGTTAGGTTTGGTTAGGTTAGGTTAGGTTAGGTTATGTTAGGTTAGGTTGGGTTAGGTTAGGTTAGGTTACGTTAGGTTAAGGTATGAACCGTCGTAAAACCGCAATAAACAATGTCACTTAGTGAGATGCAGTGTTTTTCACCTTTACAAGTTGGGAACTGCGATATCTAATGTGAAAGCGCTTGAAACCGTCGTAATGTTGTAGAAAGCAATGTAAAGTAGCGAGTAAAACGTTTTCTAACGATAGAAGTGCGAAGGTTATGTTAGGTTGAGTTATGTTAGTTTAAGCTAGGTAGCGTCGTCAAACCACCAAAAACGACGTCATCTAACGAGATAGTGTTGTTTTATTGCGAGTACGAAACTGCGATAGGCAAAATGTTGTGAAAGCACACAAAACGGCATGAACAAGCCAAATACTGCGTGTTCTACCGTTACAAGTGCGAAACTGCTATATTGTGATATTCTCGTTAAAGCGCATGCAAGCATCGTGAAACCTTAAAGAACGATGTCATTTAGCGAGATACAGCGTTCTGTACTGCAATAAGTTGGTGAAAAACTGTGAGGTTATGCAAATATCGTAATTGTGAACGAAACAGTGTAATAGAGCGTTTTTCAATACAAGTACAAATGTTAGGTTAGGTTAAGATATGAACCGTCGTAAAACCGCATTAAACAATGTCACTTAGTGAGATGCAGTGTTTTTCACCATTACAAGTTGGGAACTGCGATATCTAATGTGAAAGCACTTGCAAACGTCGTTAGGTTAGGTTAGGTTAGGTTAGGTTACGTTAGGTTAGGTTTGGTTAGGTTAGGTTAGGTTATGTTAGGTTAGGTTGGGTTAGGTTAGGTTAGGTTACGTTAGGTTAAGGTATGAACCGTCGTAAAACCGCAATAAACAATGTCACTTAGTGAGATGCAGTGTTTTTCACCTTTACAAGTTGGGAACTGCGATATCTAATGCGAAAGCGCTTGAAACCGTCGTAATGTTGTAGAAAGCAATGTAAAGTAGCGAGTAAAACGTTTTCTAACGATAGAAGTGCGAAGGTTATGTTAGGTTGAGTTATGTTAGTTTAAGCTAGGTAGCGTCGTGAAACCACCAAAAACGACGTCATCTAACGAGATAGTGTTGTTTTATTGCGAGTACGAAACTGCGATAGGCAAAATGTTGTGAAAGCACACAAAACGGCATGAACAAGCCAAATACTGCGTGTTCTACCGTTACAAGTGCGAAACTGCTATATTGTGATATTCTCGTTAAAGCGCATGCAAGCATCGTGAAACCTTAAAGAACAATGTCATTTAGCGAGTACAGCGTTCTGTACTGCAATAAGTTGGTGAAAAACTGTGAGGTTATGCAAATATCCTAATTGTGAACGAAACAGTGTAATAGAGCGTTTTTTAATACAAGTGCGAATGTTAGGTTAGGTTAAGATATGAACCGTCGTAAAACCGCATTAATCAATGTCACTTAGTGAGATGCAGTGTTTTTCACCATTACAAGTCGGGAACTGCGATATCCAATGTGAAAGCGCTCGCAAACGTCGTTAGGTTAGGTTAGGTTAGGTTAGGTTAGGTTAGGTTACGTTAGGTTAAGTTAGGTTAGGTTTGGTTAGGTTAGGTTAGGTTAGGTTAGGGTATGTTAGGTAAGGTTTGGTTAGGTTAGGTTAGGTTGGTTTAGGTAAGGTTAGGTTAGGTTAAGATATGAACCGCGCTAAAACCGCAATAAACAATGTCACTTAGTGAGATGCTGTGTTTTTCACCATTACAAGTCGGGAACTGCGATATCTAATGTGAAAGCGCATGAAACCGTCGTAATCTTGTAGAAAACATTGTAAATTAGCGAATAAAACGTTTTCTAACGATAGAAGTGCGAAGGTTCGGTTAGTTTGAGTTATGTTAGTTTAAGCTAGGTAGCGTCGTGAAACCACCAAAAACGGCGTCATCTAACGAGTTAGTGTTGTTTTATTGCATTAAACTGCGATAGGTAAAATGTTGTGAATGCACACAAAACGGCATGAACAAGCCAAATACTGCGTGTTCTACCGTTACAAGGGCGAAATTGCTATATTGTGATATTCTCGTTGAAGCGCATGCAAGCATCGTGAAACAAAGAACGATGTCATTTAGCGAGATACAGCGTTCTGTACTGCAATAAGTTGGTGAAAAACTGTGAGGTTATGCAAATATCGTAATTGTGAACGAAACAGTGTAATAGAGCGTTTTTCAATACAAGTACGAATGTTAGGTTTGGTTAAGATATGAACCGTCGTTAAACCGCATTAAAGAATGTCACTTAGTGAGATGCAGTGTTTTTCACCATTACAAGTTGGGAACTGCGATATCTAATGTGAAAGCACTTGCAAACGTCGTTAGGTTAGGTTAGCTTAGGTTAGGTTACGATAGGTTAGGTTTGGTTAGGTTAGGTTAGGTTAGGTTATGTTAGGTTAGGTTGGGTTAGGTTAGGTTAGGTTACGTTAGGTTAAGGTATGAACCGTCGTAAAACCGCAATAAACAATGTCACTTAGTGAGATGCAGTGTTTTTCACCTTTACAAGTTGGGAACTGCGATATCTAATGCGAAAGCGCTTGAAACCGTCGTAATGTTGTAGAAAGCAATGTAAAGTAGCGAGTAAAACGTTTTCTAACGATAGAAGTGCGAAGGTTATGTTAGGTTGAGTTATGTTAGTTTAAGCTAGGTAGCGTCGTGAAACCACCAAAAACGACGTCATCTAACGAGATAGTGTTGTTTTATTGCGAGTACGAAACTGCGATAGGTAAAATGTTGTGAAAGCACACAAAACGGCATGAACAAGCCAAATACTGCGTGTTCTACCGTTACAAGTGCGAAACTGCTATATTGTGATATTCTCGTTAAATCGCATGCAAGCATCGTGAAACCTTAAAGAACAATGTCATTTAGCGAGATACAGCGTTCTGTACTGCAATAAGTTGGTGAAAAACTGTGAGGTTATGCAAATATCGTAATTGTGAACAAAACAGTGTAATAGAGCGTTTTTAGATACAAGTGCGAATGTTAGGTTAGGTTAAGATATGAACCGTCGTAAAACCGCATTAAACAATGTCAATTACTGAGATGCAGTGTTTTTCACCATTAAAAGTGGGGAACTGCGATATTTGATGTGAAAGCGCTTGCAACCGTCGTTAGGTTAGGTTAGGTTAGGTTAGGTTAGGTTAGGTTAGGTTAGGTTAGGTTTGGTTAGGTTAGGTTAGGTTAGGTTAGGTTAGGTTAGATTAGGTTAGGTTGGGTTGAGTTGGGTTAGGTTAGGTTAGGTTAGGTTAGGTTGGGTTAGGTTAGGTTAGGTTAGGTTAGGTTACGTTAGGTTAGGTTACGTTAGGTTAGGTTAGGTTAGGTTACGTTAGGTTAGGTTAGGTAAGGATAATTTGGTTAGGTTAGGTAAGGTTAGGTTAGGTTAGGTTAGGTTGGGTTGGGTGTTGTTGGGTTGGGTTGGGTTGGGTTAGGTTGGGTTAGGTTAGGTTAGGTTACGTTACGTTAGGTTAGGTTAGGTTACGTTAGGTTATGTTAGGTTAGGTTAGGTTAGGTTACGTTAGGTTAGGTTAGGTCAGGTAAGGTTAGGTTACGTTAGAATAGGTTAGGTTAGGTTACGTTAGGTTAGGTTAAGTTAGGTTAGGTTAGGTTTGGTTAGGTTAGGTTAGGTTAGCTTAGGTTAGGTTAGGTTGGGATGGGTTGGGTTAGGTTGGGTTAGGTTAGGTTAGGTTAGGTTAGGTTGGGTTAGGTTAGTTTAGGTTAGGTTAGGTTAGGTTAAGTTGGGTTAGGTTAGGTTAGGTTAGGTAAGGTTAGGTTAGGTTAGGTTAGGTTAGGTTAAGGTATGAACCGTCGTAAAACCGCATTAAACAATGTCACTTAGTGAGATGCAGTGTTTTCACCATTACAAGTCGGGAACTGCGATATCTAATGTGAAAGCGCTTGCAAACGTCGTTAGGTTAGGTTAGGTTAGGTTAGGTTTGGTTAGGTTAGGTTAGGTTAGGTTAAGTTAGGGTATGTTAGGTTAGGTTAGGTTAGGTTGGGTTAGGTAAGGTTAGGTTAGGTTAAGATATGAACCGCGCTAAAACCGCATTAAACAATGTCACTTAGTGAGATGCTGTGTTTTCCATCATTACAAGTCGGGAACTGCGATATCTAATGTGAAAGCGCATGAAACCGTCGTAATCTTGTAGGAAACATTGTAAAGTAGCGAATAAAACGTTTTCTAACGATAGAAGTGCGAAGGTTCGGTTAGTTTGAGCTAGGTAGCGTCGTGAAACCACCAAAAACGATGTCATCTAACGAGATAGTGCTGTTTTATTGCGAGTACGAAACTGCGATAGGTGAAATATTGGGAAAGCACACAAAATGGCATGAACTAGCCAGATACTGCGTCTTGTGCCGTTACAAGTGCGAAACTGCTTTATTGTGATATTCTCGTTAAAGCGCATGCAAGTATCGTGAAACCTTAAAGAACGATGTCATCTGGCGAGATACAGCGTTCTGTACTGTAATAAGTTGGTGAGAAACTGTGAGGTCAAGCAAATATCGTAATTGTGAACGAAACAGTGTAATTGAGCGTCTTTAGATACAAGTGCGAATGTTAGGTTAGGTTGACATATCAACCGTCGTAAAACCGCATTAAACAATGTCACTTAGTGAGATGTAGTGTTTTTCAACATTACAAGTCGGGAACTACGATATCTAATGTGAAAGCGCATGAAACCGTCGTAATCTTGTAGAAAACATTGTAAAGTTGCGAGTAAAACGTTTTCTAACGATAGAAGTGCGAAGGTTAGGTTAGGTTAGGTTAGTTTAAGCTAGGTAGCGTCGTGAAACTACCAAAAACGACGTCATCTAACGAGATAGTGTTGTTTTATTGCGAGTATTAAACTGCGATAGGTAAAATGTTGTGAATGCACACAAAACGGCATGAACAAGCCAAATACTGCGTGTTCTACCGTTACAAGTGCGAAACTGCTATATTGTGATATTCTCGTTAAAGCGCATGCAAGCATCGTGAAACCTTAAAGAACGATGTCCTTTAGCGAGATACAGCGTTCTGTACTGTAATAAGTTGGTGAGAAACTGTGAGGTCAAGCAAATATCGTAATTGTGAACGAAACAGTGTAATTGAGCGTCTTTAGATACAAGTGCGAATGTTAGGTTAGGTTGACATATCAACCGTCGTAAAACCGCATTAAACAATGTCACTTAGTGAGATGTAGTGTTTTTCACCATTACAAGTTGGGAACTGCGATATCTAATGTGAAAGCACTTGCAAACGTCGTTAGGTTAGGTTAGGTTAGGTTAGGTTATGTTAGGTTAGGTTGGGTTAGGTTAGGTTAGGTTACGTTAGGTTAAGGTATGAACCGTCGTAAAACCGCAATAAACAATGTAACTTAGTGAGATGCAGTGTTTTTCACCTTTACAAGTTGGGAACTGCGATATCTAATGCGAAAGCGCTTGAAACCGTCGTAATGTTGTAGAAAGCAATGTAAAGTAGCGAGTAAAACGTTTTCTAACGATAGAAGTGCGAAGGTTATGTTAGGTTGAGTTATGTTAGTTTAAGCTAGGTAGCGTCGTGAAACCACCAAAAACGACGTCGTCTAACGAGATAGTGTTGTTTTATTGCGAGTATTAAACTGCGATAGGTGAAATGTGAAAGCACACAAAACGGCATGAACAAGCCAAATACTGCGTGTTCTACCGTTACAAGTGCGAAACTGCTATATTGTGATATTCTCGTTAAATCGCATGCAAGCATCGTGAAACCTTAAAGAACAATGTCATTTAGCGAGATACAGCGTTCTGTACTGCAATAAGTTGGTGCAAAACTGTGAGGTTATGCAAATATCGTAATTGTGAACAAAACAGTGTAATAGAGCGTTTTTAGATACAAGTGCGAATGTTAGGTTAGGTTAAGATATGAACCGTCGTAAAACCGCATTAAACAATGTCAATTACTGAGATGCAGTGTTTTTCACCATTAAAAGTGGGGAACTGCGATATTTAATGTGAAAGCGCTTGCAACCGTCGTTAGGTTAGGTTAGGTTAGGTTAGGTTAGGTTTGGTTAGGTTAGGTTAGGTTAGGTTAGGTTAGGTTAGGTTAGATTAGGTTAGGTTGGGTTGAGTTGGGTTAGGTTAGGTTAGGTTAGGTTAGGTTGGGTTAGGTTAGGTTAGGTTAGGTTAGGTTAGGTTACGTTAGGTTAGGTTACGTTAGGTTAGGTTAGGTTACGTTAGGTTAGGTTAGGTTAGGTAAGGATAATTTGGTTAGGTTAGGTAAGGTTAGGTTAGGTTAGGTTAGGTTGGGTTGGGTGTTGTTGGGTTGGGTTGGGTTGGGTTAGGTTGGGTTAGGTTAGGTTAGGTTACGTTAGGTTAGGTTAGGTTAGGTTACGTTAGGTTATGTTAGGTTAGGTTAGGTTACGTTAGGTTAGGTTAGGTCAGGTAAGGTTAGGTTACGTTAGAATAGGTTAGGTTAGGTTACGTTAGGTTAGGTTAAGTTAGGTTAGGTTAGGTTTGGTTAGGTTAGGTTAGGTTAGCTTAGGTTAGGTTAGGTTGGGATGGGTTGGGTTAGGTTGGGTTAGGTTAGGTTAGGTTAGGTTAGGTTGGGTTAGGTTAGTTTAGGTTAGGTTAGGTTAGGTTAAGTTGGGTTGGGTTAGGTTAGGTTAGGTTAGGTAAGGTTAGGTTAGGTTAGGTTAGGTTAGGTTAGGTTAAGGTATGAACCGTCGTAAAACCGCATTAAACAATGTCACTTAGTGAGATGCAGTGTTTTCACCATTACAAGTCGGGAACTGCGATATCTAATGTGAAAGCGCTTGCAAACGTCGTTAGGTTAGGTTAGGTTAGGTTAGGTTTGGTTAGGTTAGGTTAGGTTAGGTTAAGTTAGGGTATGTTAGGTTAGGTTAGGTTAGGTTGGGTTAGGTAAGGTTAGGTTAGGTTAAGATATGAACCGCGCTAAAACCGCATTAAACAATGTCACTTAGTGAGATGCTGTGTTTTCCACCATTACAAGTCGGGAACTGCGATATCTAATGTGAAAGCGCATGAAACCGTCGTAATCTTGTAGAAAACATTGTAAAGTAGCGAATAAAACGTTTTCTAACGATAGAAGTGCGAAGGTTCGGTTAGTTTGAGCTAGGTAGCGTCGTGAAACCACCAAAAACGATGTCATCTAACGAGATAGTGCTGTTTTATTGCGAGTACGAAACTGCGATAGGTGAAATATTGGGAAAGCACACAAAATGGCATGAACTAGCCAGATACTGCGTCTTGTGCCGTTACAAGTGCGAAACTGCTTTATTGTGATATTCTCGTTAAAGCGCATGCAAGCATCGTGAAACCTTAAAGAACGATGTCATTTAGCGAGATACAGCGTTCTGTACTGCAATAAGTTGGTGAAAAACTGTGAGGTTATGCAAATATCGTAATTGTGAACGAAATAGTGTAATAGAGCGTTTTTCAATACAAGTACGAATGTTAGGTTAGGTTAAGATATGAACCGTCGTAAAACCGCATTAAACAATGTCACTTAGTGAGATGCAGTGTTTTTCACCATTACAAGTTGGGAACTGCGATATCTAATGTGAAAGCACTTGCAAATGTCGTTAGGTTAGGTTAGGTTAGGTTAGGTTAGGTTACGTTAGGTTAGGTTTGGTTAGGTTAGGTTAGGTTAGGTTATGTTAGGTTAGGTTGGGTTAGGTTAGGTTAGGTTACGTTAGGTTAAGGTATGAACCGTCGTAAAACCGCAATAAACAATGTCACTTAGTGAGATGCAGTGTTTTTCACCTTTACAAGTTGGGAACTGCGATATCTAATGTGAAAGCGCTTGAAACCGTCGTAATGTTGTAGAAAGCAATGTAAAGTAGCGAGTAAAACGTTTTCTAACGATAGAAGTGCGAAGGTTATGTTAGGTTGAGTTATGTTAGTTTAAGCTAGGTAGCGTCGTCAAACCACCAAAAACGACGTCATCTAACCAGATAGTGTTGTTTTATTGCGAGTACGAAACTGCGATAGGCAAAATGTTGTGAAAGCACACAAAACGGCATGAACAAGCCAAATACTGCGTGTTCTACCGTTACAAGTGCGAAACTGCTATATTGTGATATTCTCGTTAAAGCGCATGCAAGCATCGTGAAACCTTAAAGAACGATGTCATTTAGCGAGATACAGCGTTCTGTACTGCAATAAGTTGGTGAAAAACTGTGAGGTTATGCAAATATCGTAATTGTGAACGAAACAGTGTAATAGAGCGTTTTTCAATACAAGTACAAATGTTAGGTTAGGTTAAGATATGAACCGTCGTAAAACCGCATTAAACAATGTCACTTAGTGAGATGCAGTGTTTTTCACCATTACAAGTTGGGAACTGCGATATCTAATGTGAAAGCACTTGCAAACGTCGTTAGGTTAGGTTAGGTTAGGTTAGGTTACGTTAGGTTAGGTTTGGTTAGGTTAGGTTAGGTTATGTTAGGTTAGGTTGGGTTAGGTTAGGTTAGGTTACGTTAGGTTAAGGTATGAACCGTCGTAAAACCGCAATAAACAATGTCACTTAGTGAGATGCAGTGTTTTTCACCTTTACAAGTTGGGAACTGCGATATCTAATGCGAAAGCGCTTGAAACCGTCGTAATGTTGTAGAAAGCAATGTAAAGTAGCGAGTAAAACGTTTTCTAACGATAGAAGTGCGAAGGTTATGTTAGGTTGAGTTATGTTAATTTAAGCTAGGTAGCGTCGTGAAACCACCAAAAACGACGTCATCTAACGAGATAGTGTTGTTTTATTGCGAGTACGAAACTGCGATAGGTAAAATGTTGTGAAAGCACACAAAACGGCATGAACAAGCCAAATACTGCGTGTTGTACCGTTACAAGTGCGAAAGTGCTGTGTTGTGGCATTCTCGGTAAAGCGCATGCAAGTATCGTGAAACCTTAAAAAACGATGTCATTTAGCGAGATACAGCGTTCTGTACTGTAATAAGTTGGTGAGAAACTGTGAGGTCAAGCAAATATCGTAATTGTGAACGAAACAGTGTAATTGAGCGTCTTTAGATACAAGTGCGAATGGTAGGTTAGGTTGACATATCAACCGTCGTAAAACCGCATTAAACAATGTCACTTAGTGAGATGTAGTGTTTTTCAACATTACAAGTCGGGAACTACGATATCTAATGTGAAAGCGCATGAAACCGTCGTAATCTTGTAGAAAACATTGTAAAGTGGCGAGTAAAACGTTTTCTAACGATAGAAGGCGAAGGTTAGGTTAGGTTAGGTTAGTTTAAGCTAGGTAGCGTCGTGAAACTACCAAAAACGACGTCATCTAACGAGATAGTGTTGTTTTATTGCGAGTACGAAACTGCGATAGGTAAAATGTTGTGAAAGCACACAAAACGGCATGCACAAGCCAAATACTGCGTGTTGTACCGTTACAAGTGCGAAAGTGCTGTGTTGTGGCATTCTCGGTAAAGCGCATGCAAGTATCGTGAAACCTTAAAAAACGATGTCATTTAGCGAGATACAGCGTTCTGTACTGTAATAAGTTGGTGAGAAACTGTGAGGTCAAGCAAATATCGTAATTGTGAACGAAACAGTGTAATTGAGCGTCTTTAGATACAAGTGCGAATGGTAGGTTAGGTTGACATATCAACCGTCGTAAAACCGCATTAAACAATGTCACTTAGTGAGATGTAGTGTTTTTCAACATTACAAGTCGGGAACTACGATATCTAATGTGAAAGCGCATGAAACCGTCGTAATCTTGTAGAAAACATTGTAAAGTGGCGAGTAAAACGTTTTCTAACGATAGAAGGCGAAGGTTAGGTTAGGTTAGGTTAGTTTAAGCTAGGTAGCGTCGTGAAACTACCAAAAACGACGTCATCTAACGAGATAGTGTTGTTTTAGTGCGAGTATTAAACTGCGATAGGTAAAATGTTGTGAATGCACACAAAACGGCATGAACAAGCCAAATACTGCGTGTTCTACCGTTACAAGTGCGAAACTGCTATATTGTGATATTCTCGTTAAAGCGCATGCAAGCATCGTGAAACCTTAAAGAACGATGTCCTTTAGCGAGATACAGCGTTCTGTACTGTAATAAGTTGGTGAGAAACTGTGAGGTCAAGCAAATATCGTAATTGTGAACGAAACAGTGTAATTGAGCGTCTTTAGATACAAGTGCGAATGTTAGGTTAGGTTGACATATCAACCGTCGTAAAACCGCATTAAACAATGTCACTTAGTGAGATGTAGTGTTTTTCACCATTACAAGTTGGGAACTGCGATATCTAATGTGAAAGCACTTGCAAACGTCGTTAGGTTAGGTTAGGTTAGGTTAGGTTATGTTAGGTTAGGTTGGGTTAGGTTAGGTTAGGTTACGTTAGGTTAAGGTATGAACCGTCGTAAAACCGCAATAAACAATGTCACTTAGTGAGATGCAGTGTTTTTCACCTTTACAAGTTGGGAACTGCGATATCTAATGCGAAAGCGCTTGAAACCGTCGTAATGTTGTAGAAAGCAATGTAAAGTAGCGAGTAAAACGTTTTCTAACGATAGAAGTGCGAAGGTTATGTTAGGTTGAGTTATGTTAGTTTAAGCTAGGTAGCGTCGTGAAACCACCAAAAACGACGTCGTCTAACGAGATAGTGTTGTTTTATTGCGAGTATTAAACTGCGATAGGTGAAATGTGAAAGCACACAAAACGGCATGAACAAGCCAAATACTGCGTGTTCTACCGTTACAAGTGCGAAACTGCTATATTGTGATATTCTCGTTAAATCGCATGCAAGCATCGTGAAACCTTAAAGAACAATGTCATTTAGCGAGATACAGCGTTCTGTACTGCAATAAGTTGGTGCAAAACTGTGAGGTTATGCAAATATCGTAATTGTGAACAAAACAGTGTAATAGAGCGTTTTTAGATACAAGTGCGAATGTTAGGTTAGGTTAAGATATGAACCGTCGTAAAACCGCATTAAACAATGTCAATTACTGAGATGCAGTGTTTTTCACCATTAAAAGTGGGGAACTGCGATATTTAATGTGAAAGCGCTTGCAACCGTCGTTAGGTTAGGTTAGGTTAGGTTAGGTTAGGTTTGGTTAGGTTAGGTTAGGTTAGGTTAGGTTAGGTTAGGTTAGATTAGGTTAGGTTGGGTTGAGTTGGGTTAGGTTAGGTTAGGTTAGGTTAGGTTGGGTTAGGTTAGGTTAGGTTAGGTTAGGTTAGGTTACGTTAGGTTAGGTTACGTTAGGTTAGGTTAGGTTACGTTAGGTTAGGTTAGGTTAGGTAAGGATAATTTGGTTAGGTTAGGTAAGGTTAGGTTAGGTTAGGTTAGGTTGGGTTGGGTGTTGTTGGGTTGGGTTGGGTTGGGTTAGGTTGGGTTAGGTTAGGTTAGGTTACGTTAGGTTAGGTTAGGTTAGGTTACGTTAGGTTATGTTAGGTTAGGTTAGGTTACGTTAGGTTAGGTTAGGTCAGGTAAGGTTAGGTTACGTTAGAATAGGTTAGGTTAGGTTACGTTAGGTTAGGTTAAGTTAGGTTAGGTTAGGTTTGGTTAGGTTAGGTTAGGTTAGCTTAGGTTAGGTTAGGTTGGGATGGGTTGGGTTAGGTTGGGTTAGGTTAGGTTAGGTTAGGTTAGGTTGGGTTAGGTTAGTTTAGGTTAGGTTAGGTTAGGTTAAGTTGGGTTGGGTTAGGTTAGGTTAGGTTAGGTAAGGTTAGGTTAGGTTAGGTTAGGTTAGGTTAAGGTATGAACCGTCGTAAAACCGCATTAAACAATGTCACTTAGTGAGATGCAGTGTTTTCACCATTACAAGTCGGGAACTGCGATATCTAATGTGAAAGCGCTTGCAAACGTCGTTAGGTTAGGTTAGGTTAGGTTAGGTTTGGTTAGGTTAGGTTAGGTTAGGTTAAGTTAGGGTATGTTAGGTTAGGTTAGGTTAGGTTGGGTTAGGTAAGGTTAGGTTAGGTTAAGATATGAACCGCGCTAAAACCGCATTAAACAATGTCACTTAGTGAGATGCTGTGTTTTCCACCATTACAAGTCGGGAACTGCGATATCTAATGTGAAAGCGCATGAAACCGTCGTAATCTTGTAGAAAACATTGTAAAGTAGCGAATAAAACGTTTTCTAACGATAGAAGTGCGAAGGTTCGGTTAGTTTGAGCTAGGTAGCGTCGTGAAACCACCAAAAACGATGTCATCTAACGAGATAGTGCTGTTTTATTGCGAGTACGAAACTGCGATAGGTGAAATATTGGGAAAGCACACAAAATGGCATGAACTAGCCAGATACTGCGTCTTGTGCCGTTACAAGTGCGAAACTGCTTTATTGTGATATTCTCGTTAAAGCGCATGCAAGCATCGTGAAACCTTAAAGAACGATGTCATTTAGCGAGATACAGCGTTCTGTACTGCAATAAGTTGGTGAAAAACTGTGAGGTTATGCAAATATCGTAATTGTGAACGAAATAGTGTAATAGAGCGTTTTTCAATACAAGTACGAATGTTAGGTTAGGTTAAGATATGAACCGTCGTAAAACCGCATTAAACAATGTCACTTAGTGAGATGCAGTGTTTTTCACCATTACAAGTTGGGAACTGCGATATCTAATGTGAAAGCACTTGCAAACGTCGTTAGGTTAGGTTAGGTTAGGTTAGGTTACGTTAGGTTAGGTTTGGTTAGGTTAGGTTAGGTTAGGTTATGTTAGGTTAGGTTGGGTTAGGTTAGGTTAGGTTACGTTAGGTTAAGGTATGAACCGTCGTAAAACCGCAATAAACAATGTCACTTAGTGAGATGCAGTGTTTTTCACCTTTACAAGTTGGGAACTGCGATATCTAATGTGAAAGCGCTTGAAACCGTCGTAATGTTGTAGAAAGCAATGTAAAGTAGCGAGTAAAACGTTTTCTAACGATAGAAGTGCGAAGGTTATATTAGGTTGAGTTATGTTAGTTTAAGCTAGGTAGCGTCGTCAAACCACCAAAAACGACGTCATCTAACCAGATAGTGTTGTTTTATTGCGAGTACGAAACTGCGATAGGCAAAATGTTGTGAAAGCACACAAAACGGCATGAACAAGCCAAATACTGCGTGTTCTACCGTTACAAGTGCGAAACTGCTATATTGTGATATTCTCGTTAAAGCGCATGCAAGCATCGTGAAACCTTAAAGAACGATGTCATTTAGCGAGATACAGCGTTCTGTACTGCAATAAGTTGGTGAAAAACTGTGAGGTTATGCAAATATCGTAATTGTGAACGAAACAGTGTAATAGAGCGTTTTTCAATACAAGTACAAATGTTAGGTTAGGTTAAGATATGAACCGTCGTAAAACCGCATTAAACAATGTCACTTAGTGAGATGCAGTGTTTTTCACCATTACAAGTTGGGAACTGCGATATCTAATGTGAAAGCACTTGCAAACGTCGTTAGGTTAGGTTAGGTTAGGTTAGGTTACGTTAGGTTAGGTTTGGTTAGGTTAGGTTAGGTTATGTTAGGTTAGGTTGGGTTAGGTTAGGTTAGGTTACGTTAGGTTAAGGTATGAACCGTCGTAAAACCGCAATAAACAATGTCACTTAGTGAGATGCAGTGTTTTTCACCTTTACAAGTTGGGAACTGCGATATCTAATGCGGAAGCGCTTGAAACCGTCGTAATGTTGTAGAAAGCAATCTAAAGTAGCGAGTAAAACGTTTTCTAACGATAGAAGTGCGAAGGTTATGTTAGGTTGAGTTATGTTAGTTTAAGCTAGGTAGCGTCGTGAAACCACCAAAAACGACGTCATCTAACGAGATAGTGTTGTTTTATTGCGAGTACGAAACTGCGATAGGTAAAATGTTGTGAAAGCACACAAAACGGCATGAACAAGCCAAATACTGCGTGTTGTACCGTTACAAGTGCGAAAGTGCTGTGTTGTGGCATTCTCGGTAAAGCGCATGCAAGTATCGTGAAACCTTAAAAAACGATGTCATTTAGCGAGATACAGCGTTCTGTACTGTAATAAGTTGGTGAGAAACTGTGAGGTCAAGCAAATATCGTAATTGTGAACGAAACAGTGTAATTGAGCGTCTTTAGATACAAGTGCGAATGGTAGGTTAGGTTGACATATCAACCGTCGTAAAACCGCATTAAACAATGTCACTTAGTGAGATGTAGTGTTTTTCAACATTACAAGTCGGGAACTACGATATCTAATGTGAAAGCGCATGAAACCGTCGTAATCTTGTAGAAAACATTGTAAAGTGGCGAGTAAAACGTTTTCTAACGATAGAAGGCGAAGGTTAGGTTAGGTTAGGTTAGTTTAAGCTAGGTAGCGTCGTGAAACTACCAAAAACGACGTCATCTAACGAGATAGTGTTGTTTTATTGCGAGTACGAAACTGCGATAGGTAAAATGTTGTGAAAGCACACAAAACGGCATGCACAAGCCAAATACTGCGTGTTGTACCGTTACAAGTGCGAAAGTGCTGTGTTGTGGCATTCTCGGTAAAGCGCATGCAAGTATCGTGAAACCTTAAAAAACGATGTCATTTAGCGAGATACAGCGTTCTGTACTGTAATAAGTTGGTGAGAAACTGTGAGGTCAAGCAAATATCGTAATTGTGAACGAAACAGTGTAATTGAGCGTCTTTAGATACAAGTGCGAATGGTAGGTTAGGTTGACATATCAACCGTCGTAAAACCGCATTAAACAATGTCACTTAGTGAGATGTAGTGTTTTTCAACATTACAAGTCGGGAACTACGATATCTAATGTGAAAGCGCATGAAACCGTCGTAATCTTGTAGAAAACATTGTAAAGTGGCGAGTAAAACGTTTTCTAACGATAGAAGGCGAAGGTTAGGTTAGGTTAGGTTAGTTTAAGCTAGGTAGCGTCGTGAAACTACCAAAAACGACGTCATCTAACGAGATAGTGTTGTTTTAGTGCGAGTATTAAACTGCGATAGGTAAAATGTTGTGAATGCACACAAAACGGCATGAACAAGCCAAATACTGCGTGTGCTACCGTTACAAGTGCGAAACTGCTATATTGTGATATTCTCGTTAAAGCGCATGCAAGCATCGTGAAACCTTAAAGAACGATGTCATTTAGCGAGATACAGCGTTCTGTACTTCAATAAGTTGGTGAAAAACTGTGAGGTTATGCAAATATCGTAATTGTGAACGAAACAGTGTAATAGAGCGTTTTTCAATACAAGTACGAGTGTTAGGTTAGGTTAAGATATGAACCGTCGTAAAACCGCATTAAACAATGTCACTTAATGAGATGCAGTGTTTTTCACCATTACAAGTTGGGAACTGCGATATCTAATGTGAAAGCACTTGCAAACGTCGTTAGGTTAGGTTAGGTTAGGTTAGGTTAGGTTACGTTAGGTTAGGTTTGGTTAGGTTAGGTTAGGTTAGGTTATGTTAGGTTAGGTTGGGTTAGGTTAGGTTAGGTTACGTTAGGTTAAGGTATGAACCGTTGTAAAACCGCAATAAACAATGTCACTTAGTGAGATGCAGTGTTTTTCACCTTTACAAGTTGGGAACTGCGATATCTAATGTGAAAGCGCTTGAAACCGTCGTAATGTTGTAGAAAGCAATGTAAAGTAGCGAGTAAAACGTTTTCTAACGATAGAAGTGCGAAGGTTATGTTAGGTTGAGTTATGTTAGTTTAAGCTAGGTAGCGTCGTGAAACCACCAAAAACGACGTCATCTAACGAGATAGTGTTGTTTTATTGCGAGTACGAAACTGCGATAGGCAAAATGTTGTGAAAGCACACAAAACGGCATGAACAAGCCAAATACTGCGTGTTCTACCGTTACAAGTGCGAAACTGCTATATTGTGATATTCTCGTTAAAGCGCATGCAAGCATCGTGAAACCTTAAAGAACAATGTCATTTAGCGAGATACAGCGTTCTGTACTGCAATAAGTCGGTGAAAAACTGTGAGGTTATGCAAATATCCTAATTGTGAACGAAACAGTGTAATAGAGCGTTTTTTAATACAAGTGCGAATGTTAGGTTAGGTTAAGATATGAACCGTCGTAAAACCGCATTAATCAATGTCACTTAGTGAGATGCAGTGTTTTTCACCATTACAAGTCGGGAACTGCGATATCCAATGTGAAAGCGCTCGCAAACGTCGTTAGGTTAGGTTAGGTTAGGTTAGGTTAGGTTAGGTTAGGTTAGGTTAGGTTACGTTAGGTTAAGTTAGGTTAGGTTTGGTTAGGTTAGGTTAGGTTAGGTTAGGGTATGTTAGGTAAGGTTTGGTTAGGTTAGGTTAGGTTAGGTTGGTTTAGGTAAGGTTAGGTTAGGTTAAGATATGAACCGCGCTAAAACCGCAATAAACAATGTCACTTAGTGAGATGCTGTGTTTTTCACCATTACAAGTCGGGAACTGCGATATCTAATGTGAAAGCGCATGAAACCGTCGTAATCTTGTAGAAAACATTGTAAATTAGCGAATAAAACGTTTTCTAACGATAGAAGTGTGAAGGTTCGGTTAGTTTGAGTTATGTTAGTTTAAGCTAGGTAGCGTCGTGAAACCACCAAAAACGACGTCATCTAACGAGATAGTGTTGTTTTATTGCGAGTATTAAACTGCGATAGGTAAAATGTTGTGAATGCACACAAAACGGCATGAACAAGCCAAATACTGCGTGTTCTACCGTTACAAGGGCGAAATTGCTATATTGTGATATTCTCGTTGAAGCGCATGCAAGCATCGTGAAACAAAGAACGATTTCATTTAGCGAGATACAGCGTTCTGTACTGCAATAAGTTGGTGAAAAACTGTGAGGTTATGCAAATATCGTAATTGTGAACGAAACAGTGTAATAAAGCGTTTTTCAATACAAGTACGAATGTTAGGTTAGGTTAAGATATGAACCGTCGTAAAAGCGCATTAAAGAATGTCACTTAGTGATATGCAGTGTTTTTCACCATTACAAGTTGGGAACTGCGATATCTAATGTGAAAGCACTTGCAAACGTCGTTAGGTTAGGTTAGCTTAGGTTAGGTTACGTTAGGTTAGGTTTGGTTAGGTTAGGTTAGGTTAGGTTAGGTTAGGTTAGGTTGGGTTAGGTTAGGTTAGGTTACGTAAGGTTAAGGTATGAACCGTCGTAAAACCGCAATAAACAATGTCACTTAGTGAGATGCAGTGTTTTTCACCTTTACAAGTTGGGAACTGCGATATCTAATGCGAAAGCGCTTGAAACCGTCGTAATGTTGTAGAAAGCAATGTAAAGTAGCGAGTAAAACGTTTTCTAACGATAGAAGTGCGAAGGTTATGTTAGGTTGAGTTATGTTAGTTTAAGCTAGGTAGCGTCGTGAAACCACCAAAAACGACGTCATCTAACGAGATAGTGTTGTTTTATTGCGAGTACGAAACTGCGATAGGTAAAATGTTGTGAAAGCACACAAAACGGCATGAACAAGCCAAATGCTGCGTGTTGTACCGTTACAAGTGCGAAAGTGCTGTGTTGTGGCATTCTCGGTAAAGCGCATGCAAGTATCGTGAAACCTTAAAGAACGATGTCCTTTAGCGAGATACAGCGTTCTGTACTGTAATAAGTTGGTGAGAAACTGTGAGGTCAAGCAAATATCGTAATTGTGAACGAAACAGTGTAATTGAGCGTCTTTAGATACAAGTGCGAATGTTAGGTTAGGTTGACATATCAACCGTCGTAAAACCGCATTAAACAATGTCACTTAGTGAGATGTAGTGTTTTTCAACATTACAAGTCGGGAACTACGATATCTAATGTGAAAGCGCATGAAACCGTCGTAATCTTGTAGAAAACATTGTAAAGTTGCGCGTAAAACGTTTTCTAACGATAGAAGTGCGAAGGTTAGGTTAGGTTAGGTTAGTTTAAGCTAGGTAGCGTCGTGAAACTACCAAAAACGACGTCATCTAACGAGATAGTGTTGTTTTATTGCGAGTATTAAACTGCGATAAGTAAAATGTTGTGAATGCACACAAAACGGCATGAACAAGCCAAATACTGCGTGTTCTACCGTTACAAGTGCGAAACTGCTATATTGTGATATTCTCGTTGAAGCGCATGCAAGCATCGTGAAACCTTAAGGAACGATGTCATTTAGCGAGATACAGCGTTCTGTACTGATAAGTTGGTGAAAAACTGTGAGGTTATGCAAATATCGTAATTGTGAACGAAACAGTGTAATAGAGCGTTTTTCAATACAAGTACGAATGTTAGGTTAGGTTAAGATATGAACCGTCGTAAAACCGCGTTAAACAATGTCACTTAGTGAGATGCAGTGTTTTTCACCATTACAAGTTGGGAACTGCGATATCTAATGTGAAAGCACTTGCAAACGTCGTTAGGTTAGGTTAGGTTAGGTTAGGTTACGTTAGGTTAGGTTTGGTTAGGTTAGGTTAGGTTAGGTTATGTTAGGTTAGGTTGGGTTAGGTTAGGTTAGGTTACGTTAGGTTAAGGTATGAACCGTCGTAAAACCGCAATAAACAATGTCACTTAGTGAGATGCAGTGTTTTTCACCTTTACAAGTTGGGAACTGCGATATCTAATGTGAAAGCGCTTGAAACCGTCGTAATGTTGTAGAAAGCAATGTAAAGTAGCGAGTAAAACGTTTTCTAACGATAGAAGTGCGAAGGTTATGTTAGGTTGAGTTATGTTAGTTTAAGCTAGGTAGCGTCGTCAAACCACCAAAAACGACGTCATCTAACGAGATAGTGTTGTTTTATTGCGAGTACGAAACTGCGATAGGTAAAATGTTGTGAAAGCACACAAAACGGCATGAACAAGCCAAATACTGCGTGTTGTACCGTTACAAGTGCGAAAGTGCTGTGTTGTGGCATTCTCGGTAAAGCGCATGCAAGTATCGTGAAACCTTAAAAAACGATGTCATTTAGCGAGATACAGCGTTCTGTACTGTAATAAGTTGGTGAGAAACTGTGAGGTCAAGCAAATATCGTAATTGTGAACAAAACAGTGTAATTGAGCGTCTTTAGATACAAGTGCGAATGTTAGGTTAGGTTGACATATCAACCGTCGTAAAACCGCATTAAACAATGTCACTTAGTGAGATGTAGTGTTTTTCAACATTACAAGTCGGGAACTACGATATCTAATGTGAAAGCGCATGAAACCGTCGTAATCTTGTAGAAAACATTGTAAAGTGGCGAGTAAAACGTTTTCTAACGATAGAAGGCGAAGGTTAGGTTAGGTTAGGTTAGTTTAAGCTAGGTAGCGTCGTGAAACTACCAAAAACGACGTCATCTAACGAGATAGTGTTGTTTTAGTGCGAGTATTAAACTGCGATAGGTAAAATGTTGTGAATGCACACAAGACGGCATGAACAAGCCAAATACTGCGTGTGCTACCGTTACAAGTGCGAAACTGCTATATTGTGATATTCTCGTTAAAGCGCATGCAAGCATCGTGAAAACTTAAAGAACGATGTCATTTAGCGAGATACAGCGTTCTGTACTTCAATAAGTTGGTGAAAAACTGTGAGGTTATGCAAATATCGTAATTGTGAACGAAACAGTGTAATAGAGCGTTTTTCAATACAAGTACGAGTGTTAGGTTAGGTTAAGATATGAACCGTCGTAAAACCGCATTAAACAATGTCACTTAATGAGATGCAGTGTTTTTCACCATTACAAGTTGGGAACTGCGATATCTAATGTGAAAGCACTTGCAAACGTCGTTAGGTTAGGTTAGGTTAGGTTAGGTTAGGTTAGGTTACGTTAGGTTAGGTTTGGTTAGGTTAGGTTAGGTTAGGTTATGTTAGGTTAGGTTGGGTTAGGTTAGGTTAGGTTACGTTAGGTTAAGGTATGAACCGTTGTAAAACCGCAATAAACAATGTCACTTAGTGAGATGCAGTGTTTTTCACCTTTACAAGTTGGGAACTGCGATATCTAATGTGAAAGCGCTTGAAACCGTCGTAATGTTGTAGAAAGCAATGTAAAGTAGCGAGTAAAACGTTTTCTAACGATAGAAGTGCGAAGGTTATGTTAGGTTGAGTTATGTTAGTTTAAGCTAGGTAGCGTCGTGAAACCACCAAAAACGACGTCATCTAACGAGATAGTGTTGTTTTATTGCGAGTACGAAACTGCGATAGGCAAAATGTTGTGAAAGCACACAAAACGGCATGAACAAGCCAAATACTGCGTGTTCTACCGTTACAAGTGCGAAACTGCTATATTGTGATATTCTCGTTAAAGCGCATGCAAGCATCGTGAAACCTTAAAGAACAATGTCATTTAGCGAGATACAGCGTTCTGTACTGCAATAAGTCGGTGAAAAACTGTGAGGTTATGCAAATATCCTAATTGTGAACGAAACAGTGTAATAGAGCGTTTTTTAATACAAGTGCGAATGTTAGGTTAGGTTAAGATATGAACCGTCGTAAAACCGCATTAATCAATGTCACTTAGTGAGATGCAGTGTTTTTCACCATTACAAGTCGGGAACTGCGATATCTAATGTGAAAGCGCTCGCAAACGTCGTTAGGTTAGGTTAGGTTAGGTTAGGTTAGGTTAGGTTACGTTAGGTTAGGTTTGGTTAGGTTAGGTTAGGTTAGGTTATGTTAGGTTAGGTTGGGTTAGGTTAGGTTAGGTTACGTTAGGTTAAGGTATGAACCGTCGTAAAACCGCAATAAACAATGTCACTTAGTGAGATGCAGTGTTTTTCACCTTTACAAGTTGGGAACTGCGATATCTAATGTGAAAGCGCTTGAAACCGTCGTAATGTTGTAGAAAGCAATGTAAAGTAGCGAGTAAAACGTTTTCTAACGATAGAAGTGCGAAGGTTATGTTAGGTTGAGTTATGTTAGTTTAAGCTAGGTAGCGTCGTGAAACCACCAAAAACGACGTCATCTAACGAGATAGTGTTGTTTTATTGCGAGTACGAAACTGCGATAGGCAAAATGTTGTGAAAGCACACAAAACGGCATGAACAAGCCAAGTACTGCGTGTTCTACCGTTACAAGTGCGAAACTGCTATATTGTGATATTCTCGTTAAAGCGCATGCAAGCATCGTGAAACCTTAAAGAACAATGTCATTTAGCGAGATACAGCGTTCTGTACTGCAATAAGTTGGTGAAAAACTGTGAGGTTATGCAAATATCCTAATTGTGAACGAAACAGTGTAATAGAGCGTTTTTTAATACAAGTGCGAATGTTAGGTTAGGTTAAGATATGAACCGTCGTAAAACCGCATTAATCAATGTCACTTAGTGAGATGCAGTGTTTTTCACCATTACAAGTCGGGAACTGCGATATCCAATGTGAAAGCGCTCGCAAACGTCGTTAGGTTAGGTTAGGTTAGGTTAGGTTAGGTTAGGTTAGGTTACGTTAGGTTAAGTTAGGTTAGGTTTGGTTAGGTTAGGTTAGGTTAGGTTAGGTTAGGGTATGTTAGGTAAGGTTTGGTTAGGTTAGGTTAGGTTAGGTTAGGTTGGTTTAGGTAAGGTTAGGTTAGGTTAAGATATGAACCGCGCTAAAACCGCAATAAACAATGTCACTTAGTGAGATGCTGTGTTTTTCACCATTACAAGTCGGGAACTGCGATATCTAATGTGAAAGCGCATGAAACCGTCGTAATCTTGTAGAAAACATTGTAAATTAGCGAATAAAACGTTTTCTAACGATAGAAGTGCGAAGGTTCGGTTAGTTTGAGTTATGTTAGTTTAAGCTAGGTAGCGTCGTGAAACCACCAAAAACGACGTCATCTAACGAGATAGTGTTGTTTTATTGCGAGTATTAAACTGCGATAGGTAAAATGTTGTGACTGCACACAAAACGGCATGAACAAGCCAAATACTGCGTGTTCTACCGTTACAAGTGCGAAACTGCTATGTTGTGACATTCTCGGTAAAGCGCATGCAAGTATCGTGAAACCTTAAAGAACGATGTCATTTAGCGAGATACAGCGTTCTGTACTGTAATAAGTTGGTGAGAAACTGTGAGGTCAAGCAAATATCGTAATTGTGAACGAAACAGTGTAATTGAGCGTCTTTAGATACAAGTGCGAATGTTAGGTTAGGTTGACATATCAACCGTCGTAAAACCGCATTAAACAATGTCACTTAGTGAGATGTAGTGTTTTTCAACATTACAAGTCGGGAACTACGATATCTAATGTGAAAGCGCATGAAACCGTCGTAATCTTGTAGAAAACATTGTAAAGTTGCGCGTAAAACGTTTTCTAACGATAGAAGTGCGAAGGTTAGGTTAGGTTAGGTTAGTTTAAGCTAGGTAGCGTCGTGAAACTACCAAAAACGACGTCATCTAACGAGATAGTGTTGTTTTATTGCGAGTATTAAACTGCGATAAGTAAAATGTTGTGAATGCACACAAAACGGCATGAACAAGCCAAATACTGCGTGTTCTACCGTTACAAGTGCGAAACTGCTATATTGTGATATTCTCGTTGAAGCGCATGCAAGCATCGTGAAACCTTAAAGAACGATGTCATTTAGCGAGATACAGCGTTCTGTACTGATAAGTTGGTGAAAAACTGTGAGGTTATGCAAATATCGTAATTGTGAACGAAACAGTGTAATAGAGCGTTTTTCAATACAAGTACGAATGTTAGGTTAGGTTAAGATATGAACCGTCGTAAAACCGCGTTAAACAATGTCACTTAGTGAGATGCAGTGTTTTTCACCATTACAAGTTGGGAACTGCGATATCTAATGTGAAAGCACTTGCAAACGTCGTTAGGTTAGGTTAAGTTAGGTTAGGTTACGTTAGGTTAGGTTTGGTTAGGTTAGGTTAGGTTAGGTTATGTTAGGTTAGGTTGGGTTAGGTTAGGTTAGGTTACGTTAGGTTAAGGTATGAACCGTCGTAAAACCGCAATAAACAATGTCACTTAGTGAGATGCAGTGTTTTTCACCTTTACAAGTTGGGAACTGCGATATCTAATGTGAAAGCGCTTGAAACCGTCGTAATGTTGTAGAAAGCAATGTAAAGTAGCGAGTAAAACGTTTTCTAACGATAGAAGTGCGAAGGTTATGTTAGGTTGAGTTATGTTAGTTTAAGCTAGGTAGCGTCGTCAAACCACCAAAAACGACGTCATCTAACGAGATAGTGTTGTTTTATTGCGAGTACGAAACTGCGATAGGTAAAATGTTGTGAAAGCACACAAAAAGGCATGAACAAGCCAAATACTGCGTGTTGTACCGTTACAAGTGCGAAAGTGCTGTGTTGTGGCATTCTCGGTAAAGCGCATGCAAGTATCGTGAAACCTTAAAAAACGATGTCATTTAGCGAGATACAGCGTTCTGTACTGTAATAAGTTGGTGAGAAACTGTGAGGTCAAGCAAATATCGTAATTGTGAACGAAACAGTGTAATTGAGCGTCTTTAGATACAAGTGCGAATGTTAGGTTAGGTTGACATATCAACCGTCGTAAAACCGCATTAAACAATGTCACTTAGTGAGATGTAGTGTTTTTCAACATTACAAGTCGGGAACTACGATATCTAATGTGAAAGCGCATGAAACCGTCGTAATCTTGTAGAAAACATTGTAAAGTGGCGAGTAAAACGTTTTCTAACGATAGAAGGCGAAGGTTAGGTTAGGTTAGGTTAGTTTAAGCTAGGTAGCGTCGTGAAACTACCAAAAACGACGTCATCTAACGAGATAGTGTTGTTTTAGTGCGAGTATTAAACTGCGATAGGTAAAATGTTGTGAATGCACACAAAACGGCATGAACAAGCCAAATACTGCGTGTGCTACCGTTACAAGTGCGAAACTGCTATATTGTGATATTCTCGTTAAAGCGCATGCAAGCATCGTGAAACCTTAAAGAACGATGTCATTTAGCGAGATACAGCGTTCTGTACTTCAATAAGTTGGTGAAAAACAGTGAGGTTATGCAAATATCGTAATTGTGAACGAAACAGTGAAATAGAGCGTTTTTCAATACAAGTACGAGTGTTAGGTTAGGTTAAGATATGAACCGTCGTAAAACCGCATTAATCAATGTCACTTAGTGAGATGCAGTGTTTTTCACCATTACAAGTCGGGAACTGCGATATCTATTGTGAAAGCGCTCGCAAACGTCGTTAGGTTAGGTTAGGTTAGGTTAGGTTAGGTTACGTTAGGTTAGGTTTGGTTAGGTTAGGTTAGGTTAGGTTATGTTAGGTTAGGTTGGGTTAGGTTAGGTTAGGTTACGTTAGGTTAAGGTATGAACCGTCGTAAAACCGCAATAAACAATGTCACTTAGTGAGATGCAGTATTTTTCACCTTTACAAGTTGGGAACTGCGATATCTAATGTGAAAGCGCTTGAAACCGTCGTAATGTTGTAGAAAGCAATGTAAAGTAGCGAGTAAAACGTTTTCTAACGATAGAAGTGCGAAGGTTATGTTAGGTTGAGTTATGTTAGTTTAAGCTAGGTAGCGTCGTGAAACCACCAAAAACGACGTCATCTAACGAGATAGTGTTGTTTTATTGCGAGTACGAAACTGCGATAGGCAAAATGTTGTGAAAGCACACAAAACGGCATGAACAAGCCAAATACTGCGTGTTCTACGGTTACAAGTGCGAAACTGCTATATTGTGATATTCTCGTTAAAGCGCATGCAAGCATCGTGAAACCTTAAAGAACAATGTCATTTAGCGAGATACAGCGTTCTGTACTGCAATAAGGTGGTGAAAAACTGTGAGGTTATGCAAATATCCTAATTGTGAACGAAACAGTGTAATAGAGCGTTTTTTAATACAAGTGCGAATGTTAGGTTAGGTTAAGATATGAACCGTCGTAAAACCGCATTAATCAATGTCACTTAGTGAGATGCAGTGTTTTTCACCATTACAAGTCGGGAACTGCGATATCTAATGTGAAAGCGCTCGCAAACGTCGTTAGGTTAGGTTAGGTTAGGTTAGGTTAGGTTAGGTTACGTTAGGTTAGGTTTGGTTAGGTTAGGTTAGGTTAGGTTATGTTAGGTTAGGTTGGGTTAGGTTAGGTTAGGTTACGTTAGGTTAAGGTATGAACCGTCGTAAAACCGCAATAAACAATGTCACTTAGTGAGATGCAGTGTTTTTCACCTTTACAAGTTGGGAACTGCGATATCTAATGTGAAAGCGCTTGAAACCGTCGTAATGTTGTAGAAAGCAATGTAAAGTAGCGAGTAAAACGTTTTCTAACGATAGAAGTGCGAAGGTTATGTTAGGTTGAGTTATGTTAGTTTAAGCTAGGTAGCGTCGTGAAACCACCAAAAACGACGTCATCTAACGAGATAGTGTTGTTTTATTGCGAGTACGAAACTGCGATAGGCAAAATGTTGTGAAAGCACACAAAACGGCATGAACAAGCCAAATACTGCGTGTTCTACCGTTACAAGTGCGAAACTGCTATATTGTGATATTCTCGTTAAAGCGCATGCAAGCATCGTGAAACCTTAAAGAACAATGTCATTTAGCGAGATACAGCGTTCTGTACTGCAATAAGTTGGTGAAAAACTGTGAGGTTATGCAAATATCCTAATTGTGAACGAAACAGTGTAATAGAGCGTTTTTTAATACAAGTGCGAATGTTAGGTTAGGTTAAGATATGAACCGTCGTAAAACCGCATTAATCAATGTCACTTAGTGAGATGCAGTGTTTTTCACCATTACAAGTCGGGAACTGCGATATCCAATGTGAAAGCGCTCGCAAACGTCGTTAGGTTAGGTTAGGTTAGGTTAGGTTAGGTTAGGTTAGGTTACGTTAGGTTAAGTTAGGTTAGGTTTGGTTAGGTTAGGTTAGGTTAGGTTAGGTTAGGGTATGTTAGGTAAGGTTTGGTTAGGTTAGGTTAGGTTAGGTTGGTTTAGGTAAGGTTAGGTTAGGTTAAGATATGAACCGCGCTAAAACCGCAATAAACAATGTCACTTAGTGAGATGCTGTGTTTTTCACCATTACAAGTCGGGAACTGCGATATCTAATGTGAAAGCGCATGAAACCGTCGTAATCTTGTAGAAAACATTGTAAATTAGCGAATAAAACGTTTTCTAACGATAGAAGTGCGAAGGTTCGGTTAGTTTGAGTTATGTTTAAGCTAGGTAGCGTCGTGAAACCACCAAAAACGACGTCATCTAACGAGATAGTGTTGTTTTATTGCGAGTATTAAACTGCGATAGGTAAAATGTTGTGACTGCACACAAAACGGCATGAACAAGCCAAATACTGCGTGTTCTACCGTTACAAGTGCGAAACTGCTATGTTGTGACATTCTCGGTAAAGCGCATGCAAGTATCGTGAAACCTTAAAGAACGATGTCATTTAGCGAGATACAGCGTTCTGTACTGTAATAAGTTGGTGAGAAACTGTGAGGTCAAGCAAATATCGTAATTGTGAACGAAACAGTGTAATTGAGCGTCTTTAGATACAAGTGCGAATGTTAGGTTAGGTTGACATATCAACCGTCGTAAAACCGCATTAAACAATGTCACTTAGTGAGATGTAGTGTTTTTCAACATTACAAGTCGGGAACTACGATATCTAATGTGAAAGCGCATGAAACCGTCGTAATCTTGTAGAAAACATTGTAAAGTTGCGCGTAAAACGTTTTCTAACGATAGAAGTGCGAAGGTTAGGTTAGGTTAGGTTAGTTTAAGCTAGGTAGCGTCGTGAAACTACCAAAAACGACGTCATCTAACGAGATAGTGTTGTTTTATTGCGAGTATTAAACTGCGATAAGTAAAATGTTGTGAATGCACACAAAACGGCATGAACAAGCCAAATACTGCGTGTTCTACCGTTACAAGTGCGAAACTGCTATATTGTGATATTCTCGTTGAAGCGCATGCAAGCATCGTGAAACCTTAAAGAACGATGTCATTTAGCGAGATACAGCGTTCTGTACTGATAAGTTGGTGAAAAACTGTGAGGTTATGCAAATATCGTAATTGTGAACGAAACAGTGTAATAGAGCGTTTTTCAATACAAGTACGAATGTTAGGTTAGGTTAAGATATGAACCGTCGTAAAACCGCGTTAAACAATGTCACTTAGTGAGATGCAGTGTTTTTCACCATTACAAGTTGGGAACTGCGATATCTAATGTGAAAGCACTTGCAAACGTCGTTAGGTTAGGTTAAGTTAGGTTAGGTTACGTTAGGTTAGGTTTGGTTAGGTTAGGTTAGGTTAGGTTATGTTAGGTTAGGTTGGGTTAGGTTAGGTTAGGTTACGTTAGGTTAAGGTATGAACCGTCGTAAAACCGCAATAAACAATGTCACTTAGTGAGATGCAGTGTTTTTCACCTTTACAAGTTGGGAACTGCGATATCTAATGTGAAAGCGCTTGAAACCGTCGTAATGTTGTAGAAAGCAATGTAAAGTAGCGAGTAAAACGTTTTCTAACGATAGAAGTGCGAAGGTTATGTTAGGTTGAGTTATGTTAGTTTAAGCTAGGTAGCGTCGTCAAACCACCAAAAACGACGTCATCTAACGAGATAGTGTTGTTTTATTGCGAGTACGAAACTGCGATAGGTAAAATGTTGTGAAAGCACACAAAAAGGCATGAACAAGCCAAATACTGCGTGTTGTACCGTTACAAGTGCGAAAGTGCTGTGTTGTGGCATTCTCGGTAAAGCGCATGCAAGTATCGTGAAACCTTAAAAAACGATGTCATTTAGCGAGATACAGCGTTCTGTACTGTAATAAGTTGGTGAGAAACTGTGAGGTCAAGCAAATATCGTAATTGTGAACGAAACAGTGTAATTGAGCGTCTTTAGATACAAGTGCGAATGTTAGGTTAGGTTGACATATCAACCGTCGTAAAACCGCATTAAACAATGTCACTTAGTGAGATGTAGTGTTTTTCAACATTACAAGTCGGGAACTACGATATCTAATGTGAAAGCGCATGAAACCGTCGTAATCTTGTAGAAAACATTGTAAAGTGGCGAGTAAAACGTTTTCTAACGATAGAAGGCGAAGGTTAGGTTAGGTTAGGTTAGTTTAAGCTAGGTAGCGTCGTGAAACTACCAAAAACGACGTCATCTAACGAGATAGTGTTGTTTTAGTGCGAGTATTAAACTGCGATAGGTAAAATGTTGTGAATGCACACAAAACGGCATGAACAAGCCAAATACTGCGTGTGCTACCGTTACAAGTGCGAAACTGCTATATTGTGATATTCTCGTTAAAGCGCATGCAAGCATCGTGAAACCTTAAAGAACGATGTCATTTAGCGAGATACAGCGTTCTGTACTTCAATAAGTTGGTGAAAAACTGTGAGGTTATGCAAATATCGTAATTGTGAACGAAACAGTGTAATAGAGCGTTTTTCAATACAAGTACGAGTGTTAGGTTAGGTTAAGATATGAACCGTCGTAAAACCGCATTAATCAATGTCACTTAGTGAGATGCAGTGTTTTTCACCATTACAAGTCGGGAACTGCGATATCTAATGTGAAAGCGCTCGCAAACGTCGTTAGGTTAGGTTAGGTTAGGTTAGGTTAGGTTACGTTAGGTTAGGTTTGGTTAGGTTAGGTTAGGTTAGGTTATGTTAGGTTAGGTTGGGTTAGGTTAGGTTAGGTTACGTTAGGTTAAGGTATGAACCGTCGTAAAACCGCAATAAACAATGTCACTTAGTGAGATGCAGTATTTTTCACCTTTACAAGTTGGGAACTGCGATATCTAATGTGAAAGCGCTTGAAACCGTCGTAATGTTGTAGAAAGCAATGTAAAGTAGCGAGTAAAACGTTTTCTAACGATAGAAGTGCGAAGGTTATGTTAGGTTGAGTTATGTTAGTTTAAGCTAGGTAGCGTCGTGAAACCACCAAAAACGACGTCATCTAACGAGATAGTGTTGTTTTATTGCGAGTACGAAACTGCGATAGGCAAAATGTTGTGAAAGCACACAAAACGGCATGAACAAGCCAAATACTGCGTGTTCTACGGTTACAAGTGCGAAACTGCTATATTGTGATATTCTCGTTAAAGCGCATGCAAGCATCGTGAAACCTTAAAGAACAATGTCATTTAGCGAGATACAGCGTTCTGTACTGCAATAAGGTGGTGAAAAACTGTGAGGTTATGCAAATATCCTAATTGTGAACGAAACAGTGTAATAGAGCGTTTTTTAATACAAGTGCGAATGTTAGGTTAGGTTAAGATATGAACCGTCGTAAAACCGCATTAATCAATGTCACTTAGTGAGATGCAGTGTTTTTCACCATTACAAGTCGGGAACTGCGATATCCAATGTGAAAGCGCTCGCAAACGTCGTTAGGTTAGGTTAGGTTAGGTTAGGTTAGGTTAGGTTACGTTAGGTTAAGTTAGGTTAGGTTTGGTTAGGTTAGGTTAGGTTAGGTTAGGGTATGTTAGGTAAGGTTTGGTTAGGTTAGGTTAGGTTAGGTTGGTTTAGGTAAGGTTAGGTTAGGTTAAGATATGAACCGCGCTAAAACCGCAATAAACAATGTCACTTAGTGAGATGCTGTGTTTTTCACCATTACAAGTCGGGAACTGCGATATCTAATGTGAAAGCGCATGAAACCGTCGTAATCTTGTAGAAAACATTGTAAATTAGCGAATAAAACGTTTTCTAACGATAGAAGTGCGAAGGTTCGGTTAGTTTGAGTTATGTTAGTTTAAGCTAGGTAGCGTCGTGAAACCACCAAAAACGACGTCATCTAACGAGATAGTGTTGTTTTATTGCGAGTATTAAACTGCGATAGGTAAAATGTTGTGACTGCACACAAAACGGCATGAACAAGCCAAATACTGCGTGTTCTACCGTTACAAGGGCGAAATTGCTATATTGTGATATTCTCGTTAAAGCGCATGCAAGCATCGTGAAACCTTAAAGAACGATGTCATTTAGCGAGATACAGCGTTCTGTACTTCAATAAGTTGGTGAAAAACTGTGAGGTTATGCAAATATCGTAATTGTGAACGAAACAGTGTAATAGAGCGTTTTTCAATACAAGTACGATTGTTAGGTTAGGTTAAGATATGAACCGTCGTAAAACCGCATTAAAGAATGTCACTTAGTGAGATGCAGTGTTTTTCACCATTACAAGTTGGGAACTGCGATATCTAATGTGAAAGCACTTGCAAACGTCGTTAGGTTAGGTTAGCTTAGGTTAGGTTACGTTAGGTTAGGTTTGGTTAGGTTAGGTTAGGTTAGGTTATGTTAGGTTAGGTTGGGTTAGGTTAGGTTAGGTTACGTTAGGTTAAGGTATGAACCGTCGTAAAACCGCAATAAACAATGTCACTTAGTGAGATGCAGTGTTTTTCACTTTTACAAGTTGGGAACTGCGATATCTAATGCGAAAGCGCTTGAAACCGTCGTAATGTTGTAGAAAGCAATGTAAAGTAGCGAGTAAAACGTTTTCTAACGATAGAAGTGCGAAGGTTATGTTAGGTTGAGTTATGTTAGTTTAAGCTAGGTAGCGTCGTGAAACCACCAAAAACGACGTCATCTAACGAGATAGTGTTGTTTTATTGCGAGTACGAAACTGCGATAGGTAAAATGTTGTGAAAGCACACAAAACGGCATGAACAAGCCAAATACTGCGTGTTGTACCGTTACAAGTGCGAAAGTGCTGTGTTGTGGCATTCTCGGTAAAGCGCATGCAAGTATCGTGAAACCTTAAAGAACGATGTCCTTTAGCGAGATACAGCGTTCTGTACTGTAATAAGTTGGTGAGAAACTGTGAGGTCAAGCAAATATCGTAATTGTGAACGAAACAGTGTAATTGAGCGTCTTTAGATACAAGTGCGAATGTTAGGTTAGGTTGACATATCAACCGTCGTAAAACCGCATTAAACAATGTCACTTAGTGAGATGTAGTGTTTTTCACCATTACAAGTTGGGAACTGCGATATCTAATGTGAAAGCACTTGCAAACGTCGTTAGGTTAGGTTAGGTTAGGTTAGGTTAGGTTAGGTTACGTTAGGTTAGGTTTGGTTAGGTTAGGTTAGGTTAGGTTATGTTAGGTTAGGTTGGGTTAGGTTAGGTTAGGTTACGTTAGGTTAAGGTATGAACCGTCGTAAAACCGCAATAAACAATGTCACTTAGTGAGATGCAGTGTTTTTCACCTTTACAAGTTGGGAACTGCGATATCTAATGCGAAAGCGCTTGAAACCGTCGTAATGTTGTAGAAAGCAATGTAAAGTAGCGAGTAAAACGTTTTCTAACGATAGAAGTGCGAAGGTTATGTTAGGTTGAGTTATGTTAGTTTAAGCTAGGTAGCGTCGTGAAACCACCAAAAACGACGTCATCTAACGAGATAGTGTTGTTTTATTGCGAGTACGAAACTGCGATAGGTAAAATGTTGTGAAAGCACACAAAACGGCATGAACAAGCCAAATACTGCGTGTTGTACCGTTACAAGTGCGAAAGTGCTGTGTTGTGGCATTCTCGGTAAAGCGCATGCAAGTATCGTGAAACCTTAAAGAACGATGTCCTTTAGCGAGATACAGCGTTCTGTATTGTAATAAGTTGGTGAGAAACTGTGAGGTCAAGCAAATATCGTAATTGTGAACGAAACAGTGTAATTGAGCGTCTTTAGATGCAAGTGCGAATGTTAGGTTAGGTTGACATATCAACCGTCGTAAAACCGCATTAAACAATGTCACTTAGTGAGATGTAGTGTTTTTCAACATTACAAGTCGGGAACTACGATATTTAATGTGAAAGCGCATGAAACCGTCGTTAGGTCAGGTTAGGTTAGGTTAGGTTAGATTAGGTTAGGTTGGGTTGAGTTGGGTTAGGTTAGGTTAGGTTAGGTTAGGTTAGGTTGGGTTAGGTTAGGTTAGGTTAGGTTACGTTAGGTTAGGTTACGTTAGGTTAGGTTAGGTTAGGTTACGTTAGGTTAGGTTAGGTTAGGTAAGGATAATTTGGTTAGGTTAGGTAAGGTTAGGTTAGGTTAGGTTGGGTTGGGTGTTGTTGGGTTGGGTTGGGTTGGGTTAGGTTGGGTTAGGTTAGGTTAGGTTACGTTAGGTTAGGTTAGGTTAGGTTACGTTAGGTTATGTTAGGTTAGGTTAGGTTACGTTAGGTTAGGTTAGGTCAGGTAAGGTTAGGTTACGTTAGAATAGGTTAGGTTAGGTTACGTTAGGTTAAGTTAGGTTAGGTTAGGTTTGGTTAGGTTAGGTTAGGTTAGCTTAGGTTAGGTTAGGTTGGGTTGGGTTGGGTTAGGTTGGGTTAGGTTAGGTTAGGTTAGGTTAGGTTGGGTTAGGTTAGTTTAGGTTAGGTTTGGTTAGGTTAAGTAAGGTTTGGTTAGGTTAGGTTAGGTTAGGTTGGTTTAGGTAAGGTTAGGTTAGGTTAAGATATGAACCGCGCTAAAACCGCATTAAACAATGTCACTTAGTGAGATGCTGTGTTTTTCACCATTACAAGTCGGGAACTGCGATATCTAATGTGAAAGCGCATGAAACCGTCGTAATCTTGTAGAAAACATTGTAAAGTAGCGAATAAAACGTTTTCTAACGATAGAAGTGCGAAGGTTCGGTTAGTTTGAGTTATGTTAGTTTAAGCTAGGTAGCGTCGTGAAACCACCAAAAACGACGTCATCTAACGAGATAGTGTTGTTTTAATGCGAGTACGAAACTGCGACAGGTAAAATGTTGTGAAAGCACTCAAAACGGCATGAACAAGCCAAATACTGCGTGTTCTACCGTTACAAGTGCGAAACTGCTATATTGTGATATTCTCGTTGAAGCGCATGCAAGCATCGTGAAACCTTAAAGAACGATGTCATTTAGCGAGATACAGCGTTCTGTACTGATAAGTTGGTGAAAAACTGTGAGGTTATGCAAATATCCTAATTGTGAACGAAACAGTGTAATAGAGCGTTTTTCAATACAAGTACGAATGTTAGGTTAGGTTAAGATATGAACCGTCGTAAAACTGCGTTAAACAATGTCACTTAGTGAGATGCAGTGTTTTTCACCATTACAAGTTGGGAACTGCGATATCTAATGTGAAAGCACTTGCAAACGTCGTTAGGTTAGGTTAGGTTAGGTTAGGTTACGTTAGGTTAGGTTTGGTTAGGTTAGGTTAGGTTAGGTTATGTTAGGTTAGGTTGGGTTAGGTTAGGTTAGGTTACGTTAGGTTAAGGTATAAACCGTCGTAAAACCGCAATAAACAATGTCACTTAGTGAGATGCAGTGTTTTTCACCTTTACAAGTTGGGAACTGCGATATCTAATGCGAAAGCGCTTGAAACCGTCGTAATGTTGTAGAAAGCAATGTAAAGTAGCGAGTAAACGTTTTCTAACGATAGAAGTGCGAAGGTTATGTTAGGTTGAGTTATGTTAGTTTAAGCTAGGTAGCGTCGTGAAACCACCAAAAACGACGTCATCTAACGAGATAGTGTTGTTTTATTGCGAGTACGAAACTGCGATAGGTAAAATGTTGTGAAAGCACACAAAACGGCATGAACAAGCCAAATACTGCGTGTTGTACCGTTACAAGTGCGAAAGTGCTGTGTTGTGGCATTCTCGGTAAAGCGCATGCAAGTATCGTGAAACCTTAAAGAACGATGTCCTTTAGCGAGATACAGCGTTCTGTACTGTAATAAGTTGGTGAGAAACTGTGAGGTCAAGCAAATATCGTAATTGTGAACGAAACAGTGTAATTGAGCGTCTTTAGATACAAGTGCGAATGTTAGGTTAGGTTGACATATCAACCGTCGTAAAACCGCATTAAACAATGTCACTTAGTGAGATGTAGTGTTTTTCAACATTACAAGTCGGGAACTACGATATTTATTGTGAAAGCGCATGAAACCGTCGTTAGGTTAGGTTAGGTTTGGTTAGGTTAGGTTAGGTTAGGTTAGGTTAGGTTAGGTTAGGTTAGATTAGGTTAGGTTGGGTTGAGTTGGGTTAGGTTAGGTTAGGTTAGGTTAGGTTGGGTTAGGTTAGGTTAGGTTAGGTTAGGTTACGTTAGGTTAGGTTACGTTAGGTTAGGTTAGGTTACGTTAGGTTAGGTTAGGTTAGGTAAGGATAATTTGGTTAGGTTAGGTAAGGTTAGGTTAGGTTAGGTTGGGTTGGGTGTTGTTGGGTTGGGTTGGGTTGGGTTAGGTTGGGTTAGGTTAGGTTAGGTTACGTTAGGTTAGGTTAGGTTAGGTTACGTTAGGTTAGGTTAGGTCAGGTAAGGTTAGGTTACGTTAGAATAGGTTAGGTTAGGTTACGTTAGGTTAGGTTAAGTTAGGTTAGGTTAGGTTTGGTTAGGTTAGGTTAGGTTAGCTTAGGTTAGGTTAGGTTGGGTTGGGTTGGGTTAGGTTGGGTTAGGTTAGGTTAGGTTAGGTTAGGTTGGGTTAGGTTAGTTTAGGTTAGGTTAGGTTAAGTTGGGTTGGGTTAGGTTAGGTTAGGTTAGGTTAGGTTAGGTTAGTTTGGGTTGGGTTGGGTTAGGTTGGGTTAGGTTAGGTTAGGTTAGGTTGGGTTAGGTTAGTTTAGGTTAGGTTAGGTTAAGTTGGGTTGGGTTAGGTTAGGTTAGGTTAGGTAAGGTTAGGTTAGGTTAGGTTAGGTTAGGTTAAGGTATGAACCGTCGTAAAACCGCATTAAACAATGTCACTTGGTGAGATGCAGTGTTTTTCACCTTTACAAGTTGGGAACTGTGATATCTAATGTGAAAGCGCTTGAAACCGTCGTAATGTTGTAGAAAGCAATGTAAAGTAGCGAGTAAAACGTTTTCTAACGATAGAAGTGCGAAGGTTATGTTAGGTTGAGTTATGTTAGTTTAAGCTAGGTAGCGTCGTGAAACCACCAAAAACGACGTCATCTAACGAGATAGTGTTGTTTTATTGCGAGTACGAAACTGCGATAGGCAAAATGTTGTGAAAGCACACAAAACGGCATGAACAAGCCAAATACTGCGTGTTCTACCGTTACAAGTACGAAACTGCTATATTGTGATATTCTCGTTAAAGCGCATGCAAGCATCGTGAAACCTTAAAGAACGATGTCATTTAGCGAGATACAGCGTTCTGTACTGCAATAAGTTGGTGAAAAACTGTGAGGTTATGCAAATATCCTAATTGTGAACGAAACAGTGTAATAGAGCGTTTTTTAATACAAGTGCGAATGTTAGGTTAGGTTAAGATATGAACCGTCGTAAAACCGCATTAAACAATGTCACTTAGTGAGATGCAGTGTTTTTCACCATTACAAGTTGGGAACTGCGATATCTAATGTGAAAGCACTTGCAAACGTCGTTAGGTTACGTTAGGTTAGGTTACGTTAGGTTAGGTTTGGTTAGGTTAGGTTAGGTAAGGTTATGTTAGGTTAGGTTGGGTTAGGTTAGGTTAGGTTACGTTAGGTTAAGGTATGAACCGTCGTAAAACCGCAATAAACAATGTCACTTAGTGAGATGCAGTGTTTTTCACCTTTACAAGTTGGGAACTGCGATATCTAATGTGAAAGCGCTTGAAACCGTCGTAATGTTGTAGAAAGCAATGTAAAGTAGCGAGTAAAACGTTTTCTAACGATAGAAGTGCGAAGGTTATGTTAGGTTGAGTTATGTTAGTTTAAGCTAGGTAGCGTCGTGCAACTACCAAAAACAACGTCATCTAACGAGATAGTGTTGTTTTATTGCGAGTACGAAACTGCGATAGGTGAAATGTTGTGAAAGCACACAAAACGGCATGAACAAGCCAAATACTGCGTGTTGTACCGTTACAAGTGCGAAACTGCTATGTTGTGATATTCTCGTTAAACTGCATGCAATCATCGTGAAACCTTAAAGAACGATGTCATTTAGCGAGATACAGCGTTCTGTACTGCAATAAGTTGGTGAAAAACTGTGAGGTTATGCAAATATCCTAATTGTGAACGAAACAGTGTAATAGAGCGTTTTTTAATACAAGTGCGAATGCTAGGTTAGGTTAAGATATGAACCGTCGTAAAACCGCATTAAACAATGTCACTTAGTGAGATGCAGTGTTTTTCACCATTACAAGTCGGGAACTGCGATTTCTAATGTGAAAGCGCTTGCAAACGTCGTTAGGTTAGGTTAGGTTTTGTTAGGTTAGGTTAGGTTAGGTTAGGTTACGTTAGGTTAGGTTAGGTTAGGTTTGGTTAGGTTAGGTTAGGTTAGGTTAGGTTAGGTTAGGTTAGGTTAGGGTATGTTAGGTAAGGTTTGGTTAGGTTAGGTTAGGTTAGGTTGGGTTAGGTAAGGTTAGGTTAGGTTAAGATATGAACCGCGCTAAAACCGCATTAAACAATGTCACTTAGTGAGATGCTGTGGTTTTCACCATTACAAGTCGGGAACTGCGATATCTAATGTGAAAGCGCATGAAACCGTCGTAATCTTGTAGAAAACATTGTAAAGTAGCGAATAAAACGTTTTCTAACGATAGAAGTGCGAAGGTTATGTTAGGTTGAGTTATGTTAGTTTAAGCTAGGTAGCGTCGTGCAACTACCAAAAACAACGTCATCTAACGAGATAGTGTTGTTTTATTGCGAGTACGAAACTGCGATAGGTAAAATGTTGTGAAAGCACACAAAATGGCATGAACAAGCCAAATACTGCGTGTTGTACCGTTACAAGTGCGAAACTGCTATGTTGTGACATTCTCGGTAAAGCGCATGCAAGTATCGTGAAACCTTAAAGAACGATGTCATTTAGCGAGATACAGCGTTCTGTACTGTAATAAGTTGGTGAGAAACTGTGAGGTCAAGCAAATATCGTAATTGTGAACGAAACAGTGTAATTGAGCGTCTTTAGATACACGTGCGAATGTTAGGTTAGGTTGACATATCAACCGTCGTAAAACCGCATTAAACAATGTCACTTAGTGAGATGTAGTGTTTTTCAACATTACAAGTCGGGAACTACGTTATCTAATGTGAAAGCGCACGAAACCGTCGTAATCTTGTAGAAAACATTGTAAAGTGGCGAGTAAAACGTTTTCTAACGATAGAAGTGCGAAGGTTACGTTAGGTTAGGTTAGTTTAAGCTAGGTAGCGTCGTGAAACTACCAAAAACGACGTCATCTAACGAGATAGTGTTGTTTCATAACGAGTATTAAACTGCGATAGGTGAAATGTTGTGAAAGCACACAAAACGGGATGAACAAGCCAAATACTGCGTGTTCTACCGTTACAAGTGCGAAACTGCTATATTGTGATATTCTCGTTAAAGCGCATGCAAGCATCGTGAAGCCTTAAAGAACAATGTCATTTAGCGAGATACAGCGTTCTGTACTGCAATAAGTTGGTGAAAAACTGTGAGGTTATGCAAATATCATAATTGTGAACAAAACAGTGTAATAGAGCGTTTTTAGATACAAGTGCGAATGTTAGGTTAGGTTAAGTTATGAACCGTCGTAAAACCGCATTAAACAATGTCAATTACTGAGATGCAGTGTTTTTCACCATTAAAAGTGGGGAACTGCGATATTTAATGTGAAAGCGCTTGCAACCGTCGTTAGGTTAGGTTAGGTTAGGTTAGGTTAGATTAGGTTAGGTTGGGTTGAGTTGGGTTAGGTTAGGTTAGGTTAGGTTAGGTTGGGTTAGGTTAGGTTAGGTTAGGTTAGGTTAGGTTACGTTAGGTTAGGTTAGGTTAGGTTACGTTAGGTTAGGTTAGGTAAGGATAATTTGGTTAGGTTAGGTAAGGTTAGGTTAGGTTAGGTTAGGTTGGGTTGGGTGTTGTTGGGTTGGGTTGGGTTGGGTTAGGTTGGGTTAGGTTAGGTTAGGTTACGTTAGGTGAGGTTAGGTTAGGTTACGTTGGGTTATGTTAGGTTAGGTTAGGTTACGTTAGGTTAGGTTAGGTCAGGTAAGGTTAGGTTACGTTAGAATAGGTTAGGTTAGGTTAGGTTACGTTAGGTTAGGTTAAGTTAGGTTAGGTTAGGTTTGGTTAGCTTAGGTTAGGTTAGGTTGGGTTGGGTTGGGTTAGGTTGGGTTAGGTTAGGTTAGGTTAGGTTAGCTTGGGTTAGGTTAGTTTAGGTTAGGTTAGGTTAGGTTGGGTTGGGTTGGGTTAGGTTAGGTTAGGTTAGGTTAGGTAAGGTTAGGTTAGGTTACGTTAGGTTAAGGTATGAACCGTCGTAAAACCGCATTAAACAATGTCACTTAGTGAGATGCAGTGTTTTTCATCTTTACAAGTTGGGAACTGTGATATCTAATGTGAAAGCGCTTGAAACCGTCATAATGTTGTAGAAAGCAATGTAAAGTAGCGAGTAAAACGTTTTCTAACGATAGAAGTGCGAAGGTTAGGTTACGTTAGGTTAGGTTAGGTTACGTTAGGTTAGGTTAGGTTAGGTAAGGATAATTTGGTTAGGTTAGGTAAGGTTAGGTTAGGTTAGGTTGGGTTGGGTGTTGTTGGGTTGGGTTGGGTTGGGTTAGGTTGGGTTAGGTTAGGTTAGGTTACGTTAGGTTAGGTTAGGTTAGGTTACGTTAGGTTAGGTTAGGTCAGGTAAGGTTAGGTTACGTTAGAATAGGTTAGGTTAGGTTACGTTAGGTTAGGTTAAGTTAGGTTAGGTTAGGTTTGGTTAGGTTAGGTTAGGTTAGCTTAGGTTAGGTTAGGTTGGGTTGGGTTGGGTTAGGTTGGGTTAGGTTAGGTTAGGTTAGGTTAGGTTGGGTTAGGTTAGTTTAGGTTAGGTTAGGTTAAGTTGGGTTGGGTTAGGTTAGGTTAGGTTAGGTTAGGTTAGGTTAGGTTAGTTTGGGTTGGGTTGGGTTAGGTTGGGTTAGGTTAGGTTAGGTTAGGTTGGGTTAGGTTAGTTTAGGTTAGGTTAGGTTAAGTTGGGTTGGGTTAGGTTAGGTTAGGTTAGGTAAGGTTAGGTTAGGTTAGGTTAGGTTAGGTTAAGGTATGAACCGTCGTAAAACCGCATTAAACAATGTCACTTGGTGAGATGCAGTGTTTTTCACCTTTACAAGTTGGGAACTGTGATATCTAATGTGAAAGCGCTTGAAACCGTCGTAATGTTGTAGAAAGCAATGTAAAGTAGCGAGTAAAACGTTTTCTAACGATAGAAGTGCGAAGGTTATGTTAGGTTGAGTTATGTTAGTTTAAGCTAGGTAGCGTCGTGAAACCACCAAAAACGACGTCATCTAACGAGATAGTGTTGTTTTATTGCGAGTACGAAACTGCGATAGGCAAAATGTTGTGAAAGCACACAAAACGGCATGAACAAGCCAAATACTGCGTGTTCTACCGTTACAAGTGCGAAACTGCTATATTGTGATATTCTCGTTAAAGCGCATGCAAGCATCGTGAAACCTTAAAGAACGATGTCATTTAGCGAGATACAGCGTTCTGTACTGCAATAAGTTGGTGAAAAACTGTGAGGTTATGCAAATATCCTAATTGTGAACGAAACAGTGTAATAGAGCGTTTTTGAATACAAGTGCGAATGTTAGGTTAGGTTAAGATATGAACCGTCGTAAAACCGCATTAAACAATGTCACTTAGTGAGATGCAGTGTTTTTCACCATTACAAGTTGGGAACTGCGATATCTAATGTGAAAGCACTTGCAAACGTCGTTAGGTTACGTTAGGTTAGGTTACGTTAGGTTAGGTTTGGTTAGGTTAGGTTAGGTAAGGTTATGTTAGGTTAGGTTGGGTTAGGTTAGGTTAGGTTACGTTAGGTTAAGGTATGAACCGTCGTAAAACCGCAATAAACAATGTCACTTAGTGAGATGCAGTGTTTTTCACCTTTACAAGTTGGGAACTGCGATATCTAATGTGAAAGCGCTTGAAACCGTCGTAATGTTGTAGAAAGCAATGTAAAGTAGCGAGTAAAACGTTTTCTAACGATAGAAGTGCGAAGGTTATGTTAGGTTGAGTTATGTTAGTTTAAGCTAGGTAGCGTCGTGCAACTACCAAAAACAACGTCATCTAACGAGATAGTGTTGTTTTATTGCGAGTACGAAACTGCGATAGGTGAAATGTTGTGAAAGCACACAAAACGGCATGAACAAGCCAAATACTGCGTGTTGTACCGTTACAAGTGCGAAACTGCTATGTTGTGATATTCTCGTTAAACTGCATGCAATCATCGTGAAACCTTAAAGAACGATGTCATTTAGCGAGATACAGCGTTCTGTACTGCAATAAGTTGGTGAAAAACTGTGAGGTTATGCAAATATCCTAATTGTGAACGAAACAGTGTAATAGAGCGTTTTTTAATACAAGTGCGAATGCTAGGTTAGGTTAAGATATGAACCGTCGTAAAACCGCATTAAACAATGTCACTTAGTGAGATGCAGTGTTTTTCACCATTACAAGTCGGGAACTGCGATTTCTAATGTGAAAGCGCTTGCAAACGTCGTTAGGTTAGGTTAGGTTTTGTTAGGTTAGGTTAGGTTAGGTTAGGTTACGTTAGGTTAGGTTAGGTTAGGTTTGGTTAGGTTAGGTTAGGTTAGGTTAGGTTAGGTTAGGGTATGTTAGGTAAGGTTTGGTTAGGTTAGGTTAGGTTAGGTTGGGTTAGGTAAGGTTAGGTTAGGTTAAGATATGAACCGCGCTAAAACCGCATTAAACAATGTCACTTAGTGAGATGCTGTGGTTTTCACCATTACAAGTCGGGAACTGCGATATCTAATGTGAAAGCGCATGAAACCGTCGTAATCTTGTAGAAAACATTGTAAAGTAGCGAATAAAACGTTTTCTAACGATAGAAGTGCGAAGGTTATGTTAGGTTGAGTTATGTTAGTTTAAGCTAGGTAGCGTCGTGCAACTACCAAAAACAACGTCATCTAACGAGATAGTGTTGTTTTATTGCGAGTACGAAACTGCGATAGGTGAAATATTGGGAAAGCACACAAAATGGCATGAACTAGCCAGATACTGCGTCTTGTGCCGTTACAAGTGCGAAACTGCTTTATTTTGATATTCTCGTTAAAGCGCATGCAAGTATCGTGATACCTTAAAGAACGATGTCATTTAGCGAGATACAGCGTTCTGTACTGTAATAAGTTGGTGAGAAACTGTGAGGTCAAGCAAATATCGTAATTGTGAACGAAACAGTGTAATTGAGCGTATTTAGATACAAGTGCGAATGTTAGGTTAGGTTGAGATATCAACCGTCGTAAAACCGCATTAAACAATGTCACTTAGTGAGATGTAGTGTTTTTCACCTTTACAAGTTGGGAACTGCGATATCTAATGTGAAAGCGCTTGAAACCGTCGTAATGTTGTAGAAAGCAATGTAAAGTAGCAAGTAAAACGTTTTCTAACGATAGAAGTGCGAAGGTTATGTTAGGTTGAGTTATGTTAGTTTAAGCTCGGTAGCGTCGTGAAACCACCAAAAACGACGTCATCTAACGAGATAGTGTTGTTTTATTGCGAGTACAAAACTGCGATAGGTAAAATGTTGTGAAAGCACACAAAATGGCATGAACAAGCCAAATACTGCGTGTTGTACCGTTACAAGTGCGAAACTGCTATGTTGTGACATTCTCGGTAAAGCGCATGCAAGTATCGTGAAACCTTAAAGAACGATGTCATTTAGCGAGATACAGCGTTCTGTACTGTAATAAGTTGGTGAGAAACTGTGAGGTCAAGCAAATATCGTAATTGTGAACGAAACAGTGTAATTGAGCGTCTTTAGATACACGTGCGAATGTTAGGTTAGGTTGACATATCAACCGTCGTAAAACCGCATTAAACAATGTCACTCAGTGAGATGTAGTGTTTTTCAACATTACAAGTCGGGAACTACGTTATCTAATGTGAAAGCGCACGAAACCGTCGTAATCTTGTAGAAAACATTGTAAAGTGGCGAGTAAAACATTTTCTAACGATAGAAGTGCGAAGGTTACGTTAGGTTAGGTTAGTTTAGGCTAGGTAGCGTCGTGAAACTACCAAAAACGACGTCATCTAACGAGATAGTGTTGTTTCATAACGAGTATTAAACTGCGATAGGTGAAATGTTGTGAAAGCACACAAAACGGGATGAACAAGCCAAATACTGCGTGTTCTACCGTTACAAGTGCGAAACTGCTATATTGTGATATTCTCGTTAAAGCGCATGCAAGCATCGTGAAGCCTTAAAGAACAATGTCATTTAGCGAGATACAGCGTTCTGTACTGCAATAAGTTGGTGAAAAACTGTGAGGTTATGCAAATATCATAATTGTGAACAAAACAGTGTAATAGAGCGTTTTTAGATACAAGTGCGAATGTTAGGTTAGGTTAAGTTATGAACCGTCGTAAAACCGCATTAAACAATGTCAATTACTGAGATGCAGTGTTTTTCACCATTAAAAGTGGGGAACTGCGATATTTAATGTGAAAGCGCTCGCAACCGTCGTTAGGTTAGGTTAGGTTAGGTTAGGTTAGATTAGGTTAGGTTGGGTTGAGTTGGGTTAGGTTAGGTTAGGTTAGGTTAGGTTGGGTTAAGTTAGGTTAGGTTAGGTTAGGTTAGGTTACGTTAGGTTAGGTTAGGTTAGGTTACGTTAGGTTAGGTTAGGTAAGGATAATTTGGTTAGGTTAGGTAAGGTTAGGTTAGGTTAGGTTAGGTTGGGTTGGGTGTTGTTGGGTTGGGTTGGGTTGGGTTAGGTTGGGTTAGGTTAGGTTAGGTTACGTTAGGTGAGGTTAGGTTAGGTTACGTTGGGTTATGTTAGGTTAGGTTAGGTTACGTTAGGTTAGGTTAGGTCAGGTAAGGTTAGGTTACGTTAGAATAGGTTAGGTTAGGTTAGGTTACGTTAGGTTAGGTTAAGTTAGGTTAGGTTAGGTTTGGTTAGCTTAGGTTAGGTTAGCTTAGGTTAGGTTAGGTTGGGTTGGGTTGGGTTAGGTTGGGTTAGGTTAGGTTAGGTTAGGTTAGCTTGGGTTAGGTTAGTTTAGGTTAGGTTAGGTTAGGTTGGGTTGGGTTGGGTTAGGTTAGGTTAGGTTAGGTAAGGTTAGGTTAGGTAAGGTTAGGTTAGGTTAGGTTACGTTAGGTTAAGGTATGAACCGTCGTAAAACCGCATTAAACAATGTCACTTAGTGAGATGCAGTGTTTTTCATCTTTACAAGTTGGGAACTGTGATATCTAATGTGAAAGCGCTTGAAACCGTCATAATGTTGTAGAAAGCAATGTAAAGTAGCGAGTAAAACGTTTTCTAACGATAGAAGTGCGAAGGTTATGTTAGGTTGAGTTATGTTAGTTTAAGCTAGGTAGCGTCGTGCAACTACCAAAAACAACGTCATCTAACGAGATAGTGTTGTTTTATTGCGAGTACGAAACTGCGATAGGTGAAATGTTGTGAAAGCACACAAAACGGCATGAACAAGCCAAATACTGCGTGTTGTACCGTTACAAGTGCGAAACTGCTATGTTGTGATATTCTCGTTAAAGCGCATGCAATCATCGTGAAACCTTAAAGAACGATGTCATTTAGCGAGATACAGCGTTCTGTACTGCAATAAGTTGGTGAAAAACTGTGAGGTTATGCAAATATCCTAATTGTGAACGAAACAGTGTAATAGAGCGTTTTCTAATACAAGTGCGAATGTTAGGTTAGGTTAAGATATGAACCGTCGTAAAACCGCATTAAACAATGTCACTTAGTGAGATGCAGTGTTTTTCACCATTACAAGTCGGGAACTGCGATATCTAATGTGAAAGCGCTTGCAAACGTCGTTAGGTTAGGTTAGGTTTGGTTAGGTTAGGTTAGGTTAGGTTACGTTAGGTTAGGTTAGTTTAAGCTAGGTTAGGTTAGGTTAGGTTACGTTAGGTTAGGTTAGGTAAGGATAATTTGGTTAGGTTAGGTAAGGTTAGGTTAGGTTAGGTTAGGTTGGGTTGGGTGTTGTTGGGTTGGGTTGGGTTGGGTTAGGTTGGGTTAGGTTAGGTTAGGTTACGTTAGGTGAGGTTAGGTTAGGTTACGTTGGGTTATGTTAGGTTAGGTTAGGTTACGTTAGGTTAGGTTAGGTCAGGTAAGGTTAGGTTACGTTAGAATAGGTTAGGTTAGGTTACGTTAGGTTAGGTTAAGTTAGGTTAGGTTAGGTTTGGTTAGCTTAGGTTAGGTTAGCTTAGGTTAGGTTAGGTTGGGTTGGGTTGGGTTAGGTTGGGTTAGGTTAGGTTAGGTTAGGTTAGCTTGGGTTAGGTTAGTTTAGGTTAGGTTAGGTTAGGTTAGGTTAGGGTATGTTAGGTAAGGTTTGGTTAGGTTAGGTTAGGTTAGGTTGGGTTAGGTAACGTTAGGTTAGGTTAAGATATGAACCGCGCTAAAACCGCATTAAACAATGTCACTTAGTGAGATGCTGTGTTTTTCACCATTACAAGTCGGGAACTGCGATATCTAATGTGAAAGCGCATGAAACCGTCGTAATCTTGTAGAAAACATTGTAAAGTAGCGAATAAAACGTTTTCTAACGATAGAAGTGCGAAGGTTACGTTAGGTTAGGTTAGTTTAAGCTAGGTAGCGTCGTGAAACTACCAAAAACGACGTCATCTAACGAGATAGTGTTGTTTCATAACGAGTATTAAACTGCGATAGGTGAAATGTTGTGAAAGCACACAAAACGGGATGAACAAGCCAAATACTGCGTGTTCTACCGTTACAAGTGCGAAACTGCTATATTGTGATATTCTCGTTAAAGCGCATGCAAGCATCGTGAAGCCTTAAAGAACAATGTCATTTAGCGAGATACAGCGTTCTGTACTGCAATAAGTTGGTGAAAAACTGTGAGGTTATGCAAATATCATAATTGTGAACAAAACAGTGTAATAGAGCGTTTTTAGATACAAGTGCGAATGTTAGGTTAGGTTAAGTTATGAACCGTCGTAAAACCGCATTAAACAATGTCAATTACTGAGATGCAGTGTTTTTCACCATTTAAAGTGGGGAACTGCGATATTTAATGTGAAAGCGCTTGCAACCGTCGTTAGGTTAGGTTAGGTTAGGTTAGGTTAGATTAGGTTAGGTTGGGTTGAGTTGGGTTAGGTTAGGTTAGGTTAGGTTAGGTTGGGTTAGGTTAGGTTAGGTTAGGTTAGGTTACGTTAGGTTAGGTTAGGTTAGGTTACGTTAGGTTAGGTTAGGTAAGGATAATTTGGTTAGGTTAGGTAAGGTTAGGTTAGGTTAGGTTAGGTTGGGTTGGGCGTTGTTGGGTTGGGTTGGGTTGGGTTAGGTTGGGTTAGGTTAGGTTAGGTTACGTTAGGTGAGGTTAGGTTAGGTTACGTTGGGTTATGTTAGGTTAGGTTAGGTTACGTTAGGTTAGGTTAGGTCAGGTAAGGTTAGGTTACGTTAGAATAGGTTAGGTTAGGTTAGGTTACGTTAGGTTAGGTTAAGTTAGGTTAGGTTAGGTTTGGTTAGCTTAGGTTAGGTTAGCTTAGGTTAGGTTAGGTTGGGTTGGGTTGGGTTAGGTTGGGTTAGGTTAGGTTAGGTTAGGTTAGCTTGGGTTAGGTTAGTTTAGGTTAGGTTAGGTTAGGTTGGGTTGGGTTGGGTTAGGTTAGGTTAGGTTAGGTTAGGTAAGGTTAGGTTAGGTAAGGTTAGGTTAGGTTAGGTTACGTTAGGTTAAGGTATGAACCGTCGTAAAACCGCATTAAACAATGTCACTTAGTGAGATGCAGTGTTTTTCATCTTTACAAGTTGGGAACTGTGATATCTAATGTGAAAGCGCTTGAAACCGTCATAATGTTGTAGAAAGCAATGTAAAGTAGCGAGTAAAACGTTTTCTAACGATAGAAGTGCGAAGGTTAGGTTACGTTAGGTTAGGTTAGGTTACGTTAGGTTAGGTTAGGTTAGGTAAGGATAATTTGGTTAGGTTAGGTAAGGTTAGGTTAGGTTAGGTTGGGTTGGGTGTTGTTGGGTTGGGTTGGGTTGGGTTAGGTTGGGTTAGGTTAGGTTAGGTTACGTTAGGTTAGGTTAGGTTAGGTTACGTTAGGTTAGGTTAGGTCAGGTAAGGTTAGGTTACGTTAGAATAGGTTAGGTTAGGTTACGTTAGGTTAGGTTAAGTTAGGTTAGGTTAGGTTTGGTTAGGTTAGGTTAGGTTAGCTTAGGTTAGGTTAGGTTGGGTTGGGTTCGGTTAGGTTGGGTTAGGTTAGGTTAGGTTAGGTTAGGTTAGGTTGGGTTAGGTTAGTTTAGGTTAGGTTAGGTTAAGTTGGGTTGGGTTAGGTTAGGTTAGGTTAGGTTAGGTTAGGTTAGGTTAGTTTGGGTTGGGTTGGGTTAGGTTGGGTTAGGTTAGGTTAGGTTAGGTTGGGTTAGGTTAGTTTAGGTTAGGTTAGGTTAAGTTGGGTTGGGTTAGGTTAGGTTAGGTTAGTTAAGGTTAGGTTAGGTTAGGTTAGGTTAGGTTAAGGTATGAACCGTCGTAAAACCGCATTAAACAATGTCACTTGGTGAGATGCAGTGTTTTTCACCTTTACAAGTTGGGAACTGTGATATCTAATGTGAAAGCGCTTGAAACCGTCGTAATGTTGTAGAAAGCAATGTAAAGTAGCGAGTAAAACGTTTTCTAACGATAGAAGTGCGAAGGTTATGTTAGGTTGAGTTATGTTAGTTTAAGCTAGGTAGCGTCGTGAAACCACCAAAAACGACGTCATCTAACGAGATAGTGTTGTTTTATTGCGAGTACGAAACTGCGATAGGCAAAATGTTGTGAAAGCACACAAAACGGCATGAACAAGCCAAATACTGCGTGTTCTACCGTTACAAGTGCGAAACTGCTATATTGTGATATTCTCGTTAAAGCGCATGCAAGCATCGTGAAACCTTAAAGAACGATGTCATTTAGCGAGATACAGCGTTCTGTACTGCAATAAGTTGGTGAAAAACTGTGAGGTTATGCAAATATCCTAATTGTGAACGAAACAGTGTAATAGAGCGTTTTTTAATACAAGTGCGAATGTTAGGTTAGGTTAAGATATGAACCGTCGTAAAACCGCATTAAACAATGTCACTTAGTGAGATGCAGTGTTTTTCACCATTACAAGTTGGGAACTGCGATATCTAATGTGAAAGCACTTGCAAACGTCGTTAGGTTACGTTAGGTTAGGTTACGTTAGGTTAGGTTTGGTTAGGTTAGGTTAGGTAAGGTTATGTTAGGTTAGGTTGGGTTAGGTTAGGTTAGGTTACGTTAGGTTAAGGTATGAACCGTCGTAAAACCGCAATAAACAATGTCACTTAGTGAGATGCAGTGTTTTTCACCTTTACAAGTTGGGAACTGCGATATCTAATGTGAAAGCGCTTGAAACCGTCGTAATGTTGTAGAAAGCAATGTAAAGTAGCGAGTAAAACGTTTTCTAACGATAGAAGTGCGAAGGTTATGTTAGGTTGAGTTATGTTAGTTTAAGCTAGGTAGCGTCGTGCAACTACCAAAAACAACGTCATCTAACGAGATAGTGTTGTTTTATTGCGAGTACGAAACTGCGATAGGTGAAATGTTGTGAAAGCACACAAAACGGCATGAACAAGCCAAATACTGCGTGTTGTACCGTTACAAGTGGGAAACTGCTATGTTGTGATATTCTCGTTAAACTGCATGCAATCATCGTGAAACCTTAAAGAACGATGTCATTTAGCGAGATACAGCGTTCTGTACTGCAATAAGTTGGTGAAAAACTGTGAGGTTATGCAAATATCCTAATTGTGAACGAAACAGTGTAATAGAGCGTTTTTTAATACAAGTGCGAATGCTAGGTTAGGTTAAGATATGAACCGTCGTAAAACCGCATTAAACAATGTCACTTAGTGAGATGCAGTGTTTTTCACCATTACAAGTCGGGAACTGCGATTTCTAATGTGAAAGCGCTTGCAAACGTCGTTAGGTTAGGTTAGGTTTTGTTAGGTTAGGTTAGGTTAGGTTAGGTTAGGTTACGTTAGGTTAGGTTAGGTTAGGTTTGGTTAGGTTAGGTTAGGTTAGGTTAGGTTAGGTTAGGGTATGTTAGGTAAGGTTTGGTTAGGTTAGGTTAGGTTAGGTTGGGTTAGGTAAGGTTAGGTTAGGTTAAGATATGAACCGCGCTAAAACCGCATTAAACAATGTCACTTAGTGAGATGCTGTGGTTTTCACCATTACAAGTCGGGAACTGCGATATCTAATGTGAAAGCGCATGAAACCGTCGTAATCTTGTAGAAAACATTGTAAAGTAGCGAATAAAACGTTTTCTAACGATAGAAGTGCGAAGGTTATGTTAGGTTGAGTTATGTTAGTTTAAGCTAGGTAGCGTCGTGCAACTACCAAAAACAACGTCATCTAACGAGATAGTGTTGTTTTATTGCGAGTACGAAACTGCGATAGGTGAAATATTGGGAAAGCACACAAAATGACATGAACTAGCCAGATACTGCGTCTTGTGCCGTTACAAGTGCGAAACTGCTTTATTTTGATATTCTCGTTAAAGCGCATGCAAGCATCGTGAAACCTTAAAGAACGATGTCATTTAGCGAGATACAGCGTTCTGTACTGCAATAAGTTGGTGAAAAACTGTGAGGTTATGCAAATATCGTAATTGTGAACGAAACAGTGTAATAGAGCGTTTTTCAATACAAGTACCAATGTTAGGTTAGGTTAAGATATAAACCGTCGTAAAACCGCATTAAACAATGTCACTTAGTGAGATGCAGTGTTTTTCACCATTACAAGTCGGGAACTGCGATATCTAATGTGAAAGCGCTTGCAAACGTCGTTAGGTTAGGTTAGGTTAGGTTAGGTTAGGTTAGGTTAGGTTTGGTTAGGTTAGGTTAGGTTAGGTTAGATTAGGTTAGGTTGGGTTGAGTTGGGTTAGGTTAGGTTAGGTTAGGTTAGGTTAGGTTACGTTAGGTTAGGTTAGGTTAGGTTACGTTAGGTTAGGTTAGGTAAGGATAATTTGGTTAGGTTAGGTAAGGTTAGGTTAGGTTAGGTTAGGTTGGGTTGGGTGTTGTTGGGTTGGGTTGGGTTGGGTTAGGTTGGGTTAGGTTGGGTTAGGTTAGGTTAGGTTACGTTAGGTGAGGTTAGGTTAGGTTACGTTGGGTTATGTTAGGTTAGGTTAGGTTACGTTAGGTTAGGTTAGGTCAGGTAAGGTTAGGTTACGTTAGAATAGGTTAGGTTAGGTTAGGTTACGTTAGGTTAGGTTAAGTTAGGTTAGGTTAGGTTTGGTTAGCTTAGGTTAGGTTAGCTTAGGTTAGGTTAGGTTGGGTTGGGTTGGGTTAGGTTGGGTTAGGTTAGGTTAGGTTAGGTTAGCTTGGGTTAGGTTAGTTTAGGTTAGGTTAGGTTAGGTTGGGTTGGGTTGGGTTAGGTTAGGTTAGGTTAGGTTAGGTAAGGTTAGGTTAGGTAAGGTTAGGTTAGGTTAGGTTACGTTAGGTTAAGGTATGAACCGTCGTAAAACCGCATTAAACAATGTCACTTAGTGAGATGCAGTGTTTTTCATCTTTACAAGTTGGGAACTGTGATATCTAATGTGAAAGCGCTTGAAACCGTCATAATGTTGTAGAAAGCAATGTAAAGTAGCGAGTAAAACGTTTTCTAACGATAGAAGTGCGAAGGTTATGTTAGGTTGAGTTATGTTAGTTTAAGCTAGGTAGCGTCGTGCAACTACCAAAAACAACGTCATCTAACGAGATAGTGTTGTTTTATTGCGAGTACGAAACTGCGATAGGTGAAATGTTGTGAAAGCACACAAAACGGCATGAACAAGCCAAATACTGCGTGTTGTACCGTTACAAGTGCGAAACTGCTATGTTGTGATATTCTCGTTAAAGCGCATGCAATCATCGTGAAACCTTAAAGAACGATGTCATTTAGCGAGATACAGCGTTCTGTACTGCAATAAGTTGGTGAAAAACTGTGAGGTTATGCAAATATCCTAATTGTGAACGAAACAGTGTAATAGAGCGTTTTCTAATACAAGTGCGAATGTTAGGTTAGGTTAAGATATGAACCGTCGTAAAACCGCATTAAACAATGTCACTTAGTGAGATGCAGTGTTTTTCACCATTACAAGTCGGGAACTGCGATATCTAATGTGAAAGCGCTTGCAAACGTCGTTAGGTTAGGTTAGGTTTGGTTAGGTTAGGTTAGGTTAGGTTAGGTTAGGTTACGTTAGGTTAGGTTAGGTTAGGTTAGGTTAGGTTAGGTTAGGGTATGTTAGGTAAGGTTTGGTTAGGTTAGGTTAGGTTAGGTTGGGTTAGGTAACGTTAGGTTAGGTTAAGATATGAACCACGCTAAAACCGCATTAAACAATGTCACTTAGTGAGATGCTGTGTTTTTCACCATTACAAGTCGGGAACTGCGATATCTAATGTGAAAGCGCATGCAACCGTCGTAATCTTGTAGAAAACATTGTAAAGTAGCGAATAAAACGTTTTCTAACGATAGAAGTGCGAAGGTTTGGTTAGTTTGAGATAGGTAGCGTCGTGAAACCACCAAAAACGATGTCATCTAACGAGATAGTGTTGTTTTATTGCGAGTACGAAACTGCGATAGGTGAAATATTGGGAAAGCACAAAAAATGGCATGAACTAGCCAGATACTGCGTCTTGTGCCGTTACAAGTGCGAAACTGCTTTATTGTGATATTCTCGTTAAAGCGCATGCAAGTATCGTGATACCTTAAAGAACGATGTCATTTAGCGAGATACAGCGTTCTGTACTGTAATAAGTTGGTGAGAAACTGTGAGGTCAAGCAAATATCGTAACTCTGAATGAAACAGTGTAATTGAGCGTATTTAGATACAAGTGCGAATGTTAGGTTAGGTTGAGATATCAACCGTCGTAAAACCGCATTAAGCAATGTCACCTAGTGAGATGTAGTGTTTTTCAACATTACAAGTCGGGAACTACGATACCTAATGTGAAAGCGCATGAAACCGTCGTAATCTTGTAGAAAACATTGTAAAATTGCGAGTAAAACGTTTTCTAAAGATAGAAGTGCGAAGGTTAGCTTGAGTTATGTTAGTTTAAGCTATGTAGCGTCGTGAGACCACCAAAAAGGACGTCATCTAACGAGATAGTGTTGTTTTATTGCATGTACGAAACTGAAATAGGTGAAATGTTGTGAAAGTACACAAAACGGCTTGAACAAGCCAGATACTGCGTGTTGTACCGTTACAAGTGCGAAACTGCTATAATGTGATATTCTCGTTAAAGCGCATGCAAGCATCGTGAAACCTTAAAGAACGATGTCATTTAGCGAGATACAGCGTTCTGTACTGTAATAAGTTGGTGAGAAACTGTGAGGTCAAGCAAATATCGTAACTGTGAATGAAACAGTGTAATTGAGCGTATTTAGATACAAGTGCGAATGTTAGGTTAGGTTGAGATATCAACCGTCGTAAAACCGCATTAAACAATGTCACTTAGTGAGATGTAGTGTTTTTCAACATTACAAGTCGGGAACTACGATATCTAATGCGAAAGCGCTTGAAACCGTCGTAATGTTGTAGAAAGCAATGTAAAGTAGCGAGTAAAACGTTTTCTAACGATAGAAGTGCGAAGGTTATGTTAGGTTGAGTTATGTTAGTTTAAGCTAGGTAGCGTCGTGAAACCACCAAAAACGACGTCGCCTAACGAGATAGTGTTGTTTTATTGCGAGTACGAAACTGCGATAGGTAAAATGTTGTGAAAGCACACAAAACGGCATGAACAAGCCAAATACTGCGTGTTGTACCGTTACAAGTGCGAAAGTGCTGTGTTGTGGCATTCTCGGTAAAGCGCATGCAAGTATCGTGAAACCTTAAAGAACGATGTCCTTTAGCGAGATACAGCGTTCTGTACTGTAATAAGTTGGTGAGAAACTGTGAGGTCAAGCAAATATCGTAATCGTGAACGAAACAGTGTAATTGAGCGTCTTTAGATACAAGTGCGAATGTTAGGTTAGGTTGACATATCAACCGTCGTAAAACCGCATTAAACAATGTCACTTAGTGAGATGTAGTGTTTTTCACCATTACAAGTTGGGAACTGCGATATCTAATGTGAAAGCACTTGCAAACGTCGTTAGGTTAGGTTAGGTTAGGTTAGGTTAGGTTAGGTTACGTTAGGTTAGGTTTGGTTAGGTTAGGTTAGGTTAGGTTATGTTAGGTTAGGTTGGGTTAGGTTAGGTTAGGTTACGTTAGGTTAAGGTATGAACCGTCGTAAAACCGCAATAAACAATGTCACTTAGTGAGATGCAGTGTTTTTCACCTTTACAAGTTGGGAACTGCGATATCTAATGCGAAAGCGCTTGAAACCGTCGTAATGTTGTAGAAAGCAATGTAAAGTAGCGAGTAAAACGTTTTCTAACGATAGAAGTGCGAAGGTTATGTTAGGTTGAGTTATGTTAGTTTAAGCTAGGTAGCGTCGTGAAACCACCAAAAACGACGTCATCTAACGAGATAGTGTTGTTTTATTGCGAGTACGAAACTGCGATAGGTAAAATGTTGTGAAAGCACACAAAACGGCATGAACAAGCCAAATACTGCGTGTTGTACCGTTACAAGTGCGAAAGTGCTGTGTTGTGGCATTCTCGGTAAAGCGCATGCAAGTATCGTGAAACCTTAAAGAACGATGTCCTTTAGCGAGATACAGCGTTCTGTACTGCAATAAGTTGGTGAGAAACTGTGAGGTCAAGCAAATATCGTAATTGTGAACGAAACAGTGTAATTGAGCGTCTTTAGATGCAAGTGCGAATGTTAGGTTAGGTTGACATATCAACCGTCGTAAAACCGCATTAAACAATGTCACTTAGTGAGATGTAGTGTTTTTCAACATTACAAGTCGGGAACTACGATATTTAATGTGAAAGCGCATGAAACCGTCGTTAGGTTAGGTTAGGTTAGGTTTGGTTAGGTTAGGTTAGGTTAGATTAGGTTAGGTTGGGTTGAGTTGGGTTAGGTTAGGTTAGGTTAGGTTAGGTTGGGTTAGGTTAGGTTAGGTTAGGTTAGGTTACGTTAGGTTAGGTTACGTTAGGTTAGGTTAGGTTAGGTTACGTTAGGTTAGGTTAGGTTAGGTAAGGATAATTTGGTTAGGTTAGGTAAGGTTAGGTTAGGTTAGGTTGGGTTGGGTGTTGTTGGGTTGGGTTGGGTTGGGTTAGGTTGGGTTAGGTTAGGTTAGGTTACGTTAGGTTAGGTTAGGTTAGGTTACGTTAGGTTATGTTAGGTTAGGTTAGGTTACGTTAGGTTAGGTTAGGTCAGGTAAGGTTAGGTTACGTTAGAATAGGTTAGGTTAGGTTACGTTAGGTTAAGTTAGGTTAGGTTAGGTTTGGTTAGGTTAGGTTAGGTTAGCTTAGGTTAGGTTAGGTTGGGTTGGGATGGGTTAGGTTGGGTTAGGTTAGGTTAGGTTAGGTTGGGTTAGGTTAGTTTAGGTTAGGTTTGGTTAGGTTAAGTAAGGTTTGGTTAGGTTAGGTTAGGTTAGGTTGGTTTAGGTAAGGTTAGGTTAGGTTAAGATATGAACCGCGCTAAAACCGCATTAAACAATGTCACTTAGTGAGATGCTGTGTTTTTCACCATTACAAGTCGGGAACTGCGATATCTAATGTGAAAGCGCATGAAACCGTCGTAATCTTGTAGAAAACATTGTAAAGTAGCAAATAAAACGTTTTCTAACGATAGAAGTGCGAAGGTTCGGTTAGTTTGAGTTATGTTAGTTTAAGCTAGGTAGCGTCGTGAAACCACCAAAAACGACGTCATCTAACGAGATAGTGTTGTTTTAATGCGAGTACGAAACTGCGACAGGTAAAATGTTGTGAAAGCACTCAAAACGGCATGAACAAGCCAAATACTGCGTGTTGTACCGTTACAAGTGCGAAACTGCTATGTTGTGACTTTCTCGGTAAAGCGCATGCAAGTATCGTGAAACCTTAAAGAACGATGTCATTTAGCGAGATACAGCGTTCTGTACTGTAATAAGTTGGTGAGAAACTGTGAGGTCAAGCAAATATCGTAATTGTGAACGAAACAGTGTAATTGAGCGTCTTTAGATACAAGTGCGAATGTTAGGTTAGGTTGACATATCAACCGTCGTAAAACCGCATTAAACAATGTCACTTAGTGAGATGTAGTGTTTTTCAACATTACAAGTCGGGAACTACGATATCTAATGTGAAAGCGCATGAAACCGTCGTAATCTTGTAGAAAACATTGTAAAGTTGCGCGTAAAACGTTTTCTAACGATAGAAGTGCGAAGGTTAGGTTAGGTTAGGTTAGTTTAAGCTAGGTAGCGTCGTGAAACTACCAAAAACGACGTCATCTAACGAGATAGTGTTGTTTTATTGCGAGTATTAAACTGCGATAAGTAAAATGTTGTGAATGCACACAAAACGGCATGAACAAGCCAAATACTGCGTGTTCTACCGTTACAAGTGCGAAACTGCTATATTGTGATATTCTCGTTGAAGCGCATGCAAGCATCGTGAAACCTTAAAGAACGATGTCATTTAGCGAGATACACCGTTCTGTACTGATAAGTTGGTGAAAAACTGTGAGGTTATGCAAATATCGTAATTGTGAACGAAACAGTGTAATAGAGCGTTTTTCAATACAAGTACGAATGTTAGGTTAGGTTAAGATATGAACCGTCGTAAAACTGCGTTAAACAATGTCACTTAGTGAGATGCAGTGTTTTTCACCATTACAAGTTGGGAACTGCGATATCTAATGTGAAAGCACTTGCAAACGTCGTTAGGTTAGGTTAGGTTAGGTTAGGTTAGGTTACGTTAGGTTAGGTTTGGTTAGGTTAGGTTAGGTTAGGTTATGTTAGGTTAGGTTGGGTTAGGTTAGGTTAGGTTACGTTAGGTTAAGGTATAAACCGTCGTAAAACCGCAATAAACAATGTCACTTAGTGAGATGCAGTGTTTTTCACCTTTACAAGTTGGGAACTGCGATATCTAATGCGAAAGCGCTTGAAACCGTCGTAATGTTGTAGAAAGCAATGTAAAGTAGCGAGTAAACGTTTTCTAACGATAGAAGTGCGAAGGTTATGTTAGGTTGAGTTATGTTAGTTTAAGCTAGGTAGCGTCGTGAAACCACCAAAAACGACGTCATCTAACGAGATAGTGTTGTTTTATTGCGAGTACGAAACTGCGATAGGTAAAATGTTGTGAAAGCACACAAAACGGCATGAACAAGCCAAATACTGCGTGTTGTACCGTTACAAGTGCGAAAGCGCTGTGTTGTGGCATTCTCGGTAAAGCGCATGCAAGTATCGTGAAACCTTAAAGAACGATGTCCTTTAGCGAGATACAGCGTTCTGTAATAAGTTGGTGAGAAACTGTGAGGTCAAGCAAATATCGTAATTGTGAACGAAACAGTGTAATTGAGCGTCTTTAGATACAAGTGCGAATGTTAGGTTAGGTTGACATATCAACCGTCGTAAAACCGCATTAAACAATGTCACTTAGTGAGATGTAGTGTTTTTCAACATTACAAGTCGGGAACTACGATATTTATTGTGAAAGCGCATGAAACCGTCGTTAGGTTAGGTTAGGTTAGGTTAGGTTTGGTTAGGTTAGGTTAGGTTAGGTTAGGTTAGATTAGGTTAGGTTGGGTTGAGTTGGGTTAGGTTAGGTTAGGTTAGGTTAGGTTGGGTTAGGTTAGGTTAGGTTAGGTTAGGTTACGTTAGGTTAGGTTACGTTAGGTTAGGTTAGGTTACGTTAGGTTAGGTTAGGTTAGGTAAGGATAATTTGGTTAGGTTAGGTAAGGTTAGGTTAGGTTAGGTTGGGTTGGGTGTTGTTGGGTTGGGTTGGGTTGGGTTAGGTTGGGTTAGGTTAGGTTAGGTTACGTTAGGTTAGGTTAGGTTAGGTTACGTTAGGTTAGGTTAGGTCAGGTAAGGTTAGGTTACGTTAGAATAGGTTAGGTTAGGTTACGTTAGGTTAGGTTAAGTTAGGTTAGGTTAGGTTTGGTTAGGTTAGGTTAGGTTAGCTTAGGTTAGGTTAGGTTGGGTTGGGTTGGGTTAGGTTGGGTTAGGTTAGGTTAGGTTAGGTTAGGTTGGGTTAGGTTAGTTTAGGTTAGGTTAGGTTAAGTTGGGTTGGGTTAGGTTAGGTTAGGTTAGGTTAGGTTAGGTTAGTTTGGGTTGGGTTAGGTTAGGTTGGGTTAGGTTAGGTTAGGTTAGGTTGGGTTAGGTTAGTTTAGGTTAGGTTAGGTTAAGTTGGGTTGGGTTAGGTTAGGTTAGGTTAGGTAAGGTTAGGTTAGGTTAGGTTAGGTTAGGTTAGGTTAAGGTATGAACCGTCGTAAAACCGCATTAAACAATGTCACTTGGTGAGATGCAGTGTTTTTCACCTTTACAAGTTGGGAACTGTGATATCTAATGTGAAAGCGCTTGAAACCGTCGTAATGTTGTAGAAAGCAATGTAAAGTAGCGAGTAAAACGTTTTCTAACGATAGAAGTGCGAAGGTTATGTTAGGTTGAGTTATGTTAGTTTAAGCTAGGTAGCGTCGTGAAACCACCAAAAACGACGTCATCTAACGAGATAGTGTTGTTTTATTGCGAGTACGAAACTGCGATAGGCAAAATGTTGTGAAAGCACACAAAACGGCATGAACAAGCCAAATACTGCGTGTTCTACCGTTACAAGTGCGAAACTGCTATATTGTGATATTCTCGTTAAAGCGCATGCAAGCATCGTGAAACCTTAAAGAACGATGTCATTTAGCGAGATACAGCGTTCTGTACTGCAATAAGTTGGTGAAAAACTGTGAGGTTATGCAAATATCCTAATTGTGAACGAAACAGTGTAATAGAGCGTTTTTTAATACAAGTGCAAATGTTAGGTTAGGTTAAGATATGAACCGTCGTAAAACCGCATTAAACAATGTCACTTAGTGAGATGCAGTGTTTTTCACCATTACAAGTTGGGAACTGCGATATCTAATGTGAAAGCACTTGCAAACGTCGTTAGGTTACGTTAGGTTAGGTTACGTTAGGTTAGGTTTGGTTAGGTTAGGTTAGGTAAGGTTATGTTAGGTTAGGTTGGGTTAGGTTAGGTTAGGTTACGTTAGGTTAAGGTATGAACCGTCGTAAAACCGCAATAAACAATGTCACTTAGTGAGATGCAGTGTTTTTCACCTTTACAAGTTGGGAACTGCGATATCTAATGTGAAAGCGCTTGAAACCGTCGTAATGTTGTAGAAAGCAATGTAAAGTAGCGAGTAAAACGTTTTCTAACGATATAAGTGCGAAGGTTATGTTAGGTTGAGTTATGTTAGTTTAAGCTAGGTAGCGTCGTGCAACTACCAAAAACAACGTCATCTAACGAGATAGTGTTGTTTTATTGCGAGTACGAAACTGCGATAGGTGAAATGTTGTGAAAGCACACAAAACGGCATGAACAAGCCAAATACTGCGTGTTGTACCGTTACAAGTGCGAAACTGCTATGTTGTGATATTCTCGTTAAACTGCATGCAATCATCGTGAAACCTTAAAGAACGATGTCATTTAGCGAGATACAGCGTTCTGTACTGCAATAAGTTGGTGAAAAACTGTGAGGTTATGCAAATATCCTAATTGTGAACGAAACAGTGTAATAGAGCGTTTTTCAATACAAGTACGAATGTTAGGTTAGGTTAAGATATGAACCGTCGTAAAACCGCATTAAACAATGTCACTTAGTGAGATGCAGTGTTTTTCACCATTACAAGTCGGGAACTGCGATTTCTAATGTGAAAGCGCTTGCAAACGTCGTTAGGTTAGGTTAGGTTTGGTTAGGTTAGGTTAGGTTAGGTTAGGTTACGTTAGGTTAGGTTAGGTTAGGTTTGGTTAGGTTAGGTTAGGTTAGGTTAGGTTAGGTTAGGGTATGTTAGGTAAGGTTTGGTTAGGTTAGGTTAGGTTAGGTTGGGTTAGGTAAGGTTAGGTTAGGTTAAGATATGAACCGCGCTAAAACCGCATTAAACAATGTCACTTAGTGAGATGCTGTGGTTTTCACCATTACAAGTCGGGAACTGCGATATCTAATGTGAAAGCGCATGAAACCGTCGTAATCTTGTAGAAAACATTGTAAAGTAGCGAATAAAACGTTTTCTAACGATAGAAGTGCGAAGGTTATGTTAGGTTGAGTTATGTTAGTTTAAGCTCGGTAGCGTCGTGAAACCACCAAAAACGACGTCATCTAACGAGATAGTGTTGTTTTATTGCGAGTACGAAACTGCGATAGGTAAAATGTTGTGAAAGCACACAAAATGGCATGAACAAGCCAAATACTGCGTGTTGTACCGTTACAAGTGCGAAACTGCTATGTTGTGACATTCTCGGTAAAGCGCATGCAAGTATCGTGAAACCTTAAAGAACGATGTCATTTAGCGAGATACAGCGTTCTGTACTGTAATAAGTTGGTGAGAAACTGTGATGTCAAGCAAATATCGTAATTGTGAACGAAACAGTGTAATTGAGCGTCTTTAGATACACGTGCGAATGTTAGGTTAGGTTGACATATCAACCGTCGTAAAACCGCATTAAACAATGTCACTTAGTGAGATGTAGTGTTTTTCAACATTACAAGTCGGGAACTACGTTATCTAATGTGAAAGCGCACGAAACCGTCGTAATCTTGTAGAAAACATTGTAAAGTGGCGAGTAAAACGTTTTCTAACGATAGAAGTGCGAAGGTTACGTTAGGTTAGGTTAGTTTAAGCTAGGTAGCGTCGTGAAACTACCAAAAACGACGTCATCTAACGAGATAGTGTTGTTTCATAGCGAGTATTAAACTGCGATAGGTGAAATGTTGTGAAAGCACACAAAACGGGATGAACAAGCCAAATACTGCGTGTTGTACCGTTACAAGTGCGAAACTGCTATGTTGTGATATTCTCGTTAAAGCGCATGCAATCATCGTGAAACCTTAAAGAACGATGTCATTTAGCGAGATACAGCGTTCTGTACTGCAATAAGTTGGTGAAAAACTGTGAGGTTATGCAAATATCCTAATTGTGAACGAAACAGTGTAATAGAGCGTTTTCTAATACAAGTGCGAATGTTAGGTTAGGTTAAGATATGAACCGTCGTAAAACCGCATTAAACAATGTCACTTAGTGAGATGCAGTGTTTTTCACCATTACAAGTCGGGAACTGCGATATCTAATGTGAAAGCGCTTGCAAACGTCGTTAGGTTAGGTTAGGTTTCGTTAGGTTAGGTTAGGTTAGGTTAGGGTATGTTAGGTAAGGTTTGGTTAGGTTAGGTTAGGTTAGGTTGGGTTAGGTAACGTTAGGTTAGGTTAAGATATGAACCGCGCTAAAACCGCATTAAACAATGTCACTTAGTGAGATGCTGTGTTTTTCACCATTACAAGTCGGGAACTGCGATATCTAATGTGAAAGCGCATGCAACCGTCGTAATCTTGTAGAAAACATTGTAAAGTAGCGAATAAAACGTTTTCTAACGATAGAAGTGCGAAGGTTTGGTTAGTTTGAGATAGGTAGCGTCGTGAAACCACCAAAAACGATGTCATCTAACGAGATAGTGTTGTTTTATTGCGAGTACGAAACTGCGATAGGTGAAATATTGGGAAAGCACACAAAATGGCATGAACTAGCCAGATACTGCGTCTTGTGCCGTTACAAGTGCGAAACTGCTTTATTGTGATATTCTCGTTAAAGCGCATGCAAGTATCGTGATACCTTAAAGAACGATGTCATTTAGCGAGATACAGCGTTCTGTACTGTAATAAGTTGGTGAGAAACTGTGAGGTCAAGCAAATATCGTAACTGTGAATGAAACAGTGTAATTGAGCGTATTTAGATACAAGTGCGAATGTTAGGTTAGGTTGAGATATCAACCGTCGTAAAACCGCATTAAACAATGTCACTTAGTGAGATGTAGTGTTTTTCAACATTACAAGTCGGGAACTACGATACCTAATGTGAAAGCGCATGAAACCGTCGTAATCTTGTAGAAAACATTGTAAAATTGCGAGTAAAACGTTTTCTAAAGATAGAAGTGCGAAGGTTCGGTTAGTTTGAGTTATGTTAGTTTAAGCTAGGTAGCGTCGTGAAACCACCAAAAACGACGTCATCTAACGAGATAGTGTTGTTTTAATGCGAGTACGAAACTGCGACAGGTAAAATGTTGTGAAAGCACTCAAAACGGCATGAACAAGCCAAATACTGCGTGTTGTACCGTTACAAGTGCGAAACTGCTATGTTGTGACTTTCTCGGTAAAGCGCATGCAAGTATCGTGAAACCTTAAAGAACGATGTCATTTAGCGAGATACAGCGTTCTGTACTGTAATAAGTTGGTGAGAAACTGTGAGGTCAAGCAAATATCGTAATTGTGAACGAAACAGTGTAATTGAGCGTCTTTAGATACAAGTGCGAATGTTAGGTGAGGTTGACATATCAACCGTCGTAAAACCGCATTAAACAATGTCACTTAGTGAGATGTAGTGTTTTTCAACATTACAAGTCGGGAACTACGATATCTAATGTGAAAGCGCATGAAACCGTCGTAATCTTGTAGAAAACATTGTAAAGTTGCGCGTAAAACGTTTTCTAACGATAGAAGTGCGAAGGTTAGGTTAGGTTAGGTTAGTTTAAGCTAGGTAGCGTCGTGAAACTACCAAAAACGACGTCATCTAACGAGATAGTGTTGTTTTATTGCGAGTATTAAACTGCGATAAGTAAAATGTTGTGAATGCACACAAAACGGCATGAACAAGCCAAATACTGCGTGTTCTACCGTTACAAGTGCGAAACTGCTATATTGTGATATTCTCGTTGAAGCGCATGCAAGCATCGTGAAACCTTAAAGAACGATGTCATTTAGCGAGATACAGCGTTCTGTACTGATAAGTTGGTGAAAAACTGTGAGGTTATGCAAATATCGTAATTGTGAACGAAACAGTGTAATAGAGCGTTTTTCAATACAAGTACGAATGTTAGGTTAGGTTAAGATATGAACCGTCGTAAAACTGCGTTAAACAATGTCACTTAGTGAGATGCAGTGTTTTTCACCATTACAAGTTGGGAACTGCGATATCTAATGTGAAAGCACTTGCAAACGTCGTTAGGTTAGGTTAGGTTAGGTTAGGTTAGGTTACGTTAGGTTAGGTTTGGTTAGGTTAGGTTAGGTTAGGTTATGTTAGGTTAGGTTGGGTTAGGTTAGGTTAGGTTACGTTAGGTTAAGGTATAAACCGTCGTAAAACCGCAATAAACAATGTCACTTAGTGAGATGCAGTGTTTTTCACCTTTACAAGTTGGGAACTGCGATATCTAATGCGAAAGCGCTTGAAACCGTCGTAATGTTGTAGAAAGCAATGTAAAGTAGCGAGTAAACGTTTTCTAACGATAGAAGTGCGAAGGTTATGTTAGGTTGAGTTATGTTAGTTTAAGCTAGGTAGCGTCGTGAAACCACCAAAAACGACGTCATCTAACGAGATAGTGTTGTTTTATTGCGAGTACGAAACTGCGATAGGTAAAATGTTGTGAAAGCACACAAAACGGCATGAACAAGCCAAATACTGCGTGTTGTACCGTTACAAGTGCGAAAGTGCTGTGTTGTGGCATTCTCGGTAAAGCGCATGCAAGTATCGTGAAACCTTAAAGAACGATGTCCTTTAGCGAGATACAGCGTTCTGTAATAAGTTGGTGAGAAACTGTGAGGTCAAGCAAATATCGTAATTGTGAACGAAACAGTGTAATTGAGCGTCTTTAGATACAAGTGCGAATGTTAGGTTAGGTTGACATATCAACCGTCGTAAAACCGCATTAAACAATGTCACTTAGTGAGATGTAGTGTTTTTCAACATTACAAGTCGGGAACTACGATATTTATTGTGAAAGCGCATGAAACCGTCGTTAGGTTAGGTTAGGTTAGGTTAGGTTTGGTTAGGTTAGGTTAGGTTAGGTTAGGTTAGATTAGGTTAGGTTGGGTTGAGTTGGGTTAGGTTAGGTTAGGTTAGGTTAGGTTGGGTTAGGTTAGGTTAGGTTAGGTTAGGTTACGTTAGGTTAGGTTACGTTAGGTTAGGTTAGGTTACGTTAGGTTAGGTTAGGTTAGGTAAGGATAATTTGGTTAGGTTAGGTAAGGTTAGGTTAGGTTAGGTTGGGTTGGGTGTTGTTGGGTTGGGTTGGGTTGGGTTAGGTTGGGTTAGGTTAGGTTAGGTTACGTTAGGTTAGGTTAGGTTACGTTAGGTTAGGTTAGGTCAGGTAAGGTTAGGTTACGTTAGAATAGGTTAGGTTAGGTTACGTTAGGTTAGGTTAAGTTAGGTTAGGTTAGGTTTGGTTAGGTTAGGTTAGGTTAGCTTAGGTTAGGTTAGGTTGGGTTGGGTTGGGTTAGGTTGGGTTAGGTTAGGTTAGGTTAGGTTAGGTTAGGTTAGGTTAGTTTGGGTTGGGTTGGGTTAGGTTGGGTTAGGTTAGGTTAGGTTAGGTTGGGTTAGGTTAGTTTAGGTTAGGTTAGGTTAAGTTGGGTTGGGTTAGGTTAGGTTAGGTTAGGTAAGGTTAGGTTAGGTTAGGTTAGGTTAGGTTAGGTTAGGTTAAGGTATGAACCGTCGTAAAACCGCATTAAACAATGTCACTTGGTGAGATGCAGTGTTTTTCACCTTTACAAGTTGGGAACTGTGATATCTAATGTGAAAGCGCTTGAAACCGTCGTAATGTTGTAGAAAGCAATGTAAAGTAGCGAGTAAAACGTTTTCTAACGATAGAAGTGCGAAGGTTATGTTAGGTTGAGTTATGTTAGTTTAAGCTAGGTAGCGTCGTGAAACCACCAAAAACGACGTCATCTAACGAGATAGTGTTGTTTTATTGCGAGTACGAAACTGCGATAGGCAAAATGTTGTGAAAGCACACAAAACGGCATGAACAAGCCAAATACTGCGTGTTCTACCGTTACAAGTGCGAAACTGCTATATTGTGATATTCTCGTTAAAGCGCATGCAAGCATCGTGAAACCTTAAAGAACGATGTCATTTAGCGAGATACAGCGTTCTGTACTGCAATAAGTTGGTGAAAAACTGTGAGGTTATGCAAATATCCTAATTGTGAACGAAACAGTGTAATAGAGCGTTTTTTAATACAAGTGCAAATGTTAGGTTAGGTTAAGATATGAACCGTCGTAAAACCGCATTAAACAATGTCACTTAGTGAGATGCAGTGTTTTTCACCATTACAAGTTGGGAACTGCGATATCTAATGTGAAAGCACTTGCAAACGTCGTTAGGTTACGTTAGGTTAGGTTACGTTAGGTTAGGTTTGGTTAGGTTAGGTTAGGTAAGGTTATGTTAGGTTAGGTTGGGTTAGGTTAGGTTAGGTTACGTTAGGTTAAGGTATGAACCGTCGTAAAACCGCAATAAACAATGTCACTTAGTGAGATGCAGTGTTTTTCACCTTTACAAGTTGGGAACTGCGATATCTAATGTGAAAGCGCTTGAAACCGTCGTAATGTTGTAGAAAGCAATGTAAAGTAGCGAGTAAAACGTTTTCTAACGATATAAGTGCGAAGGTTATGTTAGGTTGAGTTATGTTAGTTTAAGCTAGGTAGCGTCGAGCAACTACCAAAAACAACGTCATCTAACGAGATAGTGTTGTTTTATTGCGAGTACGAAACTGCGATAGGTGAAATGTTGTGAAAGCACACAAAACGGCATGAACAAGCCAAATACTGCGTGTTGTACCGTTACAAGTGCGAAACTGCTATGTTGTGATATTCTCGTTAAACTGCATGCAATCATCGTGAAACCTTAAAGAACGATGTCATTTAGCGAGATACAGCGTTCTGTACTGCAATAAGTTGGTGAAAAACTGTGAGGTTATGCAAATATCCTAATTGTGAACGAAACAGTGTAATAGAGCGTTTTTCAATACAAGTACGAATGTTAGGTTAGGTTAAGATATGAACCGTCGTAAAACCGCATTAAACAATGTCACTTAGTGAGATGCAGTGTTTTTCACCATTACAAGTCGGGAACTGCGATTTCTAATGTGAAAGCGCTTGCAAACGTCGTTAGGTTAGGTTAGGTTTGGTTAGGTTAGGTTAGGTTAGGTTAGGTTACGTTAGGTTAGGTTAGGTTAGGTTTGGTTAGGTTAGGTTAGGTTAGGTTAGGTTAGGTTAGGGTATGTTAGGTAAGGTTTGGTTAGGTTAGGTTAGGTTAGGTTGGGTTAGGTAAGGTTAGGTTAGGTTAAGATATGAACCGCGCTAAAACCGCATTAAAAAATGTCACTTAGTGAGATGCTGTGGTTTTCACCATTACAAGTCGGGAACTGCGATATCTAATGTGAAAGCGCATGAAACCGTCGTAATCTTGTAGAAAACATTGTAAAGTAGCGAATAAAACGTTTTCTAACGATAGAAGTGCGAAGGTTATGTTAGGTTGAGTTATGTTAGTTTAAGCTAGGTAGCGTCGTGCAACTACCAAAAACAACGTCATCTAACGAGATAGTGTTGTTTTATTGCGAGTACGAAACTGCGATAGGTGAAATATTGGGAAAGCACACAAAATGGCATGAACTAGCCACATACTGCGTCTTGTGCCGTTACAAGTGCGAAACTGCTTTATTTTGATATTCTCGTTAAAGCGCATGCAAGTATCGTGATACCTTAAAGAACGATGTCATTTATCGAGATACAGCGTTCTGTACTGTAATAAGTTGGTGAGAAACTGTGAGGTCAAGCAAATATCGTAATTGTGAACGAAACAGTGTAATTGAGCGTATTTAGATACAAGTGCGAATGTTAGGTTAGGTTGAGATATCAACCGTCGTAAAACCGCATTAAACAATGTCACTTAGTGAGATGTAGTGTTTTTCACCTTTACAAGTTGGGAACTGCGATATCTAATGTGAAAGCGCTTGAAACCGTCGTAATGTTGTAGAAAGCAATGTAAAGTAGCGAGTAAAACGTTTTCTAACGATAGAAGTGCGAAGGTTATGTTAGGTTGAGTTATGTTAGTTTAAGCTCGGTAGCGTCGTGAAACCACCAAAAACGACGTCATCTAACGAGATAGTGTTGTTTTATTGCGAGTACGAAACTGCGATAGGTAAAATGTTGTGAAAGCACACAAAATGGCATGAACAAGCCAAATACTGCGTGTTGTACCGTTACAAGTGCGAAACTGCTATGTTGTGACATTCTCGGTAAAGCGCATGCAAGTATCGTGAAACCTTAAAGAACGATGTCATTTAGCGAGATACAGCGTTCTGTACTGTAATAAGTTGGTGAGAAACTGTGAGGTCAAGCAAATATCGTAATTGTGAACGAAACAGTGTAATTGAGCGTCTTTAGATACACGTGCGAATGTTAGGTTAGGTTGACATATCAACCGTCGTAAAACCGCATTAAACAATGTCACTTAGTGAGATGTAGTGTTTTTCAACATTACAAGTCGGGAACTACGTTATCTAATGTGAAAGCGCACGAAACCGTCGTAATCTTGTAGAAAACATTGTAAAGTGGCGAGTAAAACGTTTTCTAACGATAGAAGTGCGAAGGTTACGTTAGGTTAGGTTAGTTTAAGCTAGGTAGCGTCGTGAAACTACCAAAAACGACGTCATCTAACGAGATAGTGTTGTTTCATAGCGAGTATTAAACTGCGATAGGTGAAATGTTGTGAAAGCACACAAAACGGGATGAACAAGCCAAATACTGCGTGTTCTACCGTTACAAGTGCGAAACTGCTATATTGTGATATTCTCGTTAAAGCGCATGCAAGCATCGTGAAGCCTTAAAGAACAATGTCATTTAGCGAGATACAGCGTTCTGTACTGCAATAAGTTGGTGAAAAACTGTGAGGTTATGCAAATATCATAATTGTGAACAAAACAGTGTAATAGAGCGTTTTTAGATACAAGTGCGAATGTTAGGTTAGGTTAAGTTATGAACCGTCGTAAAACCGCATTAAACAATGTCAATTACTGAGATGCAGTGTTTTTCACCATTAAAAGTGGGGAACTGCGATATTTAATGTGAAAGCGCTTGCAACCGTCGTTAGGTTAGGTTAGGTTAGGTTAGGTTAGATCAGGTTAGGTTGGGTTGAGTTGGGTTAGGTTAGGTTAGGTTAGGTTAGGTTGGGTTAGGTTAGGTTAGGTTAGGTTAGGTTAGGTTAGGTTAGGTTACGTTAGGTTAGGTTAGGTTAGGTTACGTTAGGTTAGGTTAGGTAAGGATAATTTGGTTAGGTTAGGTAAGGTTAGGTTAGGTTAGGTTAGGTTGGGTTGGGTGTTGTTGGGTTGGGTTGGGTTGGGTTAGGTTGGGTTAGGTTAGGTTAGGTTACGTTAGGTGAGGTTAGGTTAGGTTACGTTGGGTTATGTTAGGTTAGGTTAGGTTACGTTAGGTTAGGTTAGGTCAGGTAAGGTTAGGTTACGTTAGAATAGGTTAGGTTAGGTTAGGTTACGTTAGGTTAAGTTAGGTTAGGTTAGGTTTGGTTAGCTTAGGTTAGGTTAGCTTAGGTTAGGTTAGGTTGGGTTGGGTTGGGTTAGGTTGGGTTAGGTTAGGTTAGGTTAGGTTAGCTTGGGTTAGGTTAGTTTAGGTTAGGTTAGGTTAGGTTGGGTTGGGTTGGGTTAGGTTAGGTTAGGTAAGGTTAGGTTAGGTAAGGTTAGGTTAGGTTAGGTTACGTTAGGTTAAGGTATGAACCGTCGTAAAACCGCATTAAACAATGTCACTTAGTGAGATGCAGTGTTTTTCATCTTTACAAGTTGGGAACTGTGATATCTAATGTGAAAGCGCTTGAAACCGTCATAATGTTGTAGAAAGCAATGTAAAGTAGCGAGTAAAACGTTTTCTAACGATAGAAGTGCGAAGGTTATGTTAGGTTGAGTTATGTTATTTTAAGCTAGGTAGCGTCGTGCAACTACCAAAAACAACGTCATCTAACGAGATAGTGTTGTTTTATTGCGAGTACGAAACTGCGATAGGTGAAATGTTGTGAAAGCACACAAAACGGCATGAACAAGCCAAATACTGCGTGTTGTACCGTTACAAGTGCGAAACTGCTATGTTGTGATATTCTCGTTAAAGCGCATGCAATCATCGTGAAACCTTAAAGAACGATGTCATTTAGCGAGATACAGCGTTCTGTACTGCAATAAGTTGGTGAAAAACTGTGAGGTTATGCAAATATCCTAATTGTGAACGAAACAGTGTAATAGAGCGTTTTCTAATACAAGTGCGAATGTTAGGTTAGGTTAAGATATGAACCGTCGTAAAACCGCATTAAACAATGTCACTTAGTGAGATGCAGTGTTTTTCACCATTACAAGTCGGGAACTGCGATATCTAATGTGAAAGCGCTTGCAAACGTCGTTAGGTTAGGTTAGGTTTCGTTAGGTTAGGTTAGGTTAGGTTAGGGTATGTTAGGTAAGGTTTGGTTAGGTTAGGTTAGGTTAGGTTGGGTTAGGTAACGTTAGGTTAGGTTAAGATATGAACCGCGCTAAAACCGCATTAAACAATGTCACTTAGTGAGATGCTGTGTTTTTCACCATTACAAGTCGGGAACTGCGATATCTAATGTGAAAGCGCATGCAACCGTCGTAATCTTGTAGAAAACATTGTAAAGTAGCGAATAAAACGTTTTCTAACGATAGAAGTGCGAAGGTTTGGTTAGTTTGAGATAGGTAGCGTCGTGAAACCACCAAAAACGATGTCATCTAACGAGATAGTGTTGTTTTATTGCGAGTACGAAACTGCGATAGGTGAAATATTGGGAAAGCACACAAAATGGCATGAACTAGCCAGATACTGCGTCTTGTGCCGTTACAAGTGCGAAACTGCTTTATTGTGATATTCTCGTTAAAGCGCATGCAAGTATCGTGATACCTTAAAGAACGATGTCATTTAGCGAGATACAGCGTTCTGTACTGTAATAAGTTGGTGAGAAACTGTGAGGTCAAGCAAATATCGTAACTGTGAATGAAACAGTGTAATTGAGCGTATTTAGATACAAGTGCGAATGTTAGGTTAGGTTGAGATATCAACCGTCGTAAAACCGCATTAAACAATGTCACTTAGTGAGATGTAGTGTTTTTCAACATTACAAGTCGGGAACTACGATACCTAATGTGAAAGCGCATGAAACCGTCGTAATCTTGTAGAAAACATTGTAAAATTGCGAGTAAAACGTTTTCTAAAGATAGAAGTGCGAAGGTTAGCTTGAGTTATGTTAGTTTAAGCTATGTAGCGTCGTGAGACCACCAAAAAGGACGTCATCTAACGAGATAGTGTTGTTTTATTGCATGTACGAAACTGAAATAGGTGAAATGTTGTGAAAGTACACAAAACGGCTTGAACAAGCCAGATACTGCGTGTTGTACCGTTACAAGTGCGAAACTGCTATAATGTGATATTCTCGTTAAAGCGCATGCAAGCATCGTGAAACCTTAAAGAACGATGTCATTTAGCGAGATACAGCGTTCTGTACTGCAATAAGTTGGTGAAAAACTGTGAGGTTATGCAAATATCGTAATTGTGAACGAAACAGTGTAATAGAGCGTTTTTCAATACAAGTACCAATGTTAGGTTAGGTTAAGATATAAACCGTCGTAAAACCGCATTAAACAATGTCACTTAGTGAGATGCAGTGTTTTTCACCATTACAAGTCGGGAACTGCGATATCTAATGTGAAAGCGCTTGCAAACGTCGTTAGGTTAGGTTAGGTTAGGTTAGGTTACGTTAGGTTAGGTTTGGTTAGGTTAGGTTAGGTTAGCATATGTTAGGTTAGGTTGGGTTAGGTTAGGTTAGGTTAGGTTAAGATATGAATCGCGCTAAAACCGCATTAAACAATGTCACTTAGTGAGATGCAGTGTTTTTCACCTTTACAAGTTGGGAACTGCGATATCTAATGTGAAAGCGCTTGAAACCGTCGTAATGTTGTAGAAAGCAATGTAAAGTATCGAGTAAAACGTTTTCTAACGATAGAAGTGCGAAGGTTAGGTTAGGTTAGGTTAGTTTAAGCTAGTTAGCGTCGTGAAACTACCAAAAACGACGTCATCTAACGAGATAGTGTTGTTTTATTGCGAGTATTAAACTGCGATAGGTGAAATGTTGTGAATGCACACAAAACGGCATGAACAAGCCAAATACTGCGTGTTCTACCGTTACAAGTGCGAAACTGCTATATTGTGATATTCTCGTTAAAGCGCATGCAAGCATCGTGAAACCTTTAAGAACAATGTCATTTAGCGAGATACAGCGTTCTGTACTGCAATAAGTTGGTGAAAAACTGTGAGGTTATGCAAATATCGTAATTGTGAACGAAACAGTGTAATAGAGCGTTTTTCAATACAAGTACGAATGTTAGGTTAGGTTAAGATATGAACCGTCGTAAAACCGCATTAAACAATGTCACTTAGTGAGATGTAGTGTTTTTTAACATTACAAGTCGGGAACTACGATATCTAATGTGAAAGCGTATGAAACCGTCGTAATCTTGTAGAAAACATTGTAAAGTGGCGAGTAAAACGTTTTCTAACGATAGAAGTGCGAAGGTTAGGTTAGGTTAGGTTAGTTTAAGCTAGGTAGCGTCGTGAAACTACCAAAAACGACGTCATCTAACGAGATAGTGTTGTTTTATAGCGAGTATTAAACTGCGATAGGTGAAATGTTGTGAAAGCACACAAAACGGCATGAACAAGCCAAATACTGCGTGTTCTACCGTTACAAGTGCGAAACTGCTATATTGTGATATTCTCGTTAAAGCGCATGCAAGCATCGTGAAACCTTAAAGAACAATGTCATTTAGTGAGATACAGCGTTCTGTACTGCAATAAGTTGGTGAAAAACTGTGAGGTTATGCAAGTATCGTAATTGTGAACAAAACAGTGTAATAGAGCGTTTTTAGATACAAGTGCGAATGTTAGGTTAGGTTAAGATATGAACCGTCGTAAAACCGCATTAAACAATGTCAATTACTGAGATGCAGTGTTTTTCACCATTAAAGGTGGGGAACTGCGATATTTAATGTGAAAGCGCTTGCAACCGTCGTTAGGTTAGGTTAGGTTAGGTTAGGTTAGGTTAGGTTTGGTTAGGTTAGGTTAGGTTAGGTTAGGTTAGATTAGGTTAGGTTGGGTTGAGTTGGGTTAGGTTAGGTTAGGTTAGGTTAGGTTGGGTTAGGTTAGGTTAGGTTAGGTTAGGTTGGGTTAGGTTAGGTTAGGTTATGTTAGGTTAGGATAGGTTACGTTAGGTTAGGTTAGGTCAGGTAAGGTTAGGTTACGTTAGAATAGGTTAGGTTAGGTTAGGTTACGTTAGGTTAGGTTAAGTTAGGTTAGGTTAGGTTTGGTTAGCTTAGGTTAGGTTAGCTTAGGTTAGGTTAGGTTGGGTTGGGTTGGGTTAGGTTGGGTTAGGTTAGGTTAGGTTGGGTTAGGTTAGTTTAGGTTAGGTGAGGTTAGGTTAGGTTGGGTTGGGTTGGGTTAGGTTAGGTTAGGTTAGGTTAGGTAAGGTTAGGTTAGGTTAGGTTAGGTTACGTTAGGTTAAGGTATGAACCGTCGTAAAACCGCATTAAACAATGTCACTTAGTGAGATGCAGTGTTTTTCACCTTTACAAGTTGGGAACTGTGATATCTAATGTGAAAGCGCTTGAAACCGTCCTAATGTTGTAGAAAGCAATGTAAAGTAGCGAGTAAAACGTTTTCTAACGATAGAAGTGCGAAGGTTATGTTAGGTTGAGTTATGTTAGTTTAAGCTAGGTAGCGTCGTGCAACTACCAAAAACAACGTCATCTAACGAGATAGTGTTGTTTTATTGCGAGTACGAAACTGCGATAAGTGAAATGTTGTGAAAGCACACAAAACGGCATGAACAAGCCAAATACTGCGTGTTGTACCGTTACAAGTGCGAAACTGCTATGTTGTGATAGTCTCGTTAAAGCGCATGAGAGCATCGTGAAACCTTAAAGAACGATGTCATTTAGCGAGATACAGCGTTCTGTACTGCAATAAGTTGGTGAAAAACTGTGAGGTTATGCAAATATCCTAATTGTGAACGAAACAGTGTAATAGAGCGTTTTTTAATACAAGTGCGAATGTTAGGTGTGGTTAAGATATGAACCGTCGTAAAACCGCATTAAACAATGTCACTTAGTGAGATGCAGTGTTTTTCACCATTACAAGTCGGGAACTGCGATATCTAATGTGAAAGCGCTTGCAAACGTCGTTAGGTTAGGTTAGGTTTGGTTAGGTTAGGTTAGGTTTGGTTAGGTTAGGTTAGGTTAGGTTAGGGTATGTTAGGTAAGGTTTGGTTAGGTTAGGTTAGGTTAGGTTGGGTTAGGTAAGGTTAGGTTAGGTTAAGATATGAACCGCGCTAAAACCGCATTAAACAATGTCACTTAGTGAGATGCAGTGTTTTTCACCTTTACAAGTTGGGAACTGTGATATCTAATGTGAAAGCGCTTGAAACCGTCCTAATGTTGTAGAAAGCAATGTAAAGTAGCGAATAAAACGTTTTCTAACGATAGAAGTGCGAAGGTTTGGTTAGTTTGAGCTAGGTAGCGTCGTGAAACCACCAAAAACGATGTCATCTAACGAGATAGTGTTGTTTTATTGCGAGTACGAAACTGCGATAGGTGAAATATTGGGAAAGCACACAAAATGGCATGAACTAGCCAGATACTGGATCTTGTGCCGTTACAAGTGCGAAACTGCTTTATTGTGATATTTTCGTTAAAGCGCATGCAAGTATCGTGAAACCTTAAAGAACGATGTCATTTAGCGAGATACAGCGTTCTGTACTGTAATAAGTTGGTGAGAAACTGTGAGGTCAAGCAAATATCGTAATTGTGAACGAAACAGTGTAATTGAGCGTATTTAGATACAAGTGCGAATGTTAGGTTAGGTTGAGATATCAACCGTCGTAAAACCGCATTAATCAATGTCACTTAGTGAGATGTAGTGTTTTTCAACATTACAAGTCGGGAACTACGATATCTAATGTGAAAGCGCATGAAACCGTCGTAATCTTGTAGAAAACATTGTAAAATTGCGAGTAAAACGTTTTCTAAAGATAGAAGTGCGAAGGTTAGCTTGAGTTATGTTAGTTTAAGCTATGTAGCGTCGTGAGACCACCAAAAAGGACGTCATCTAACGAGATAATGTTGTTTTATTGCATGTACGAAACTGCAATAGGTGAAATGTTGTGCAAGTACACAAAACGGCTTGAACAAGCCAGATACTGCGTGTTGTACCGTTACAAGTGCGAAACTGCTATAATGTGATATTCTCGTTAAAGCGCATGCAAGCATTGTGAAACCTTAAAGAACGATGTCATTTAGCGAGATACAGCGTTCTGTACTGCAATAAGTTGGTGAAAAACTGTGAGGTTATGCAAATATCGTAATTGTGAACGAAACAGTGTAATAGAGCGTTTTTCAATACAAGTACCAATGTTAGGTTAGGTTAAGATATGAACCGTCGTAAAACCGCATTAAACAATGTCACTTAGTGAGATGCAGTGTTTTTCACCATTACAAGTCGGGAACTGCGATATCTAATGTGAAAGCGCTTGCAAACGTCGTTAGGTTAGGTTAGGTTAGGTTAGGTTACGTTAGGTTAGGTTTGGTTAGGTTAGGTTAGGTTAGGTTATGTTAGGTTAGGTTGGGTTAGGTTAGGTTAGGTTAGGTTAGGTTAAGATATGAACCACGCTAAAACCGCATTAAACAATGTCACTTAGTGAGATGCAGTGTTTTTCACCTTTACAAGTTGGGAACTGCGATATCTAATGTGAAAGCGCTTGAAACCGTCGTAATGTTGTAGAAAGCAATGTAAAGTAGCGAGTAAAACGTTTTCTAACGATAGAAGTGCGAAGGTTATGTTAGTTTAAGCTAGGTAGCGTCGTGAAACCACCAAAAACGACGTCATCTAACGAGATAGTGTTGTTTTATTGCGAGTACGAAACTGCGATAGGTAAAATGTTGTGAAAGCACACAAAACGGCATGAACAAGCCAAATACTGCCTGTTGTACCGTTACAAGTGCGAAACTGCTATGTTGTGACATTCTCGGTAAAGCGCATGCAAGTATCGTGAAACCTTAAAGAACGATGTCATTTAGCGAGATACAGCGTTCTGTACTGTAATAAGTTGGTGAGAAACTGTGAGGTCAAGCAAATATCGTAATTGTGAACGAAACAGTGTAATTGAGCGTCTTTAGATACAAGTGCGAATGTTAGGTTAGGTTGACATATCAACCGTCGTAAAACCGCATTAAACAATGTCACTTAGTGAGATGTAGTGGTTTTCAACATTACAAGTCGGGAACTACGATATCTAATGTGAAAGCGCATAAAACCGTCGTAATCTTGAAGAAAACATTGTAAAGTTGCGAGTAAAACGTTTTCTAACGATAGAAGTGCGAAGGTTAGGTTAGGTTAGGTTAGTTTAAGCTAGGTAGCGTCGTGAAACTACCAAAAAACGACGTCATCTAACGAGATAGTGTTGTTTTATTGCGAGTATTAAACTGCGATAGGTGATATGTTGTGAATGCACACAAAACGGCATGAACAAGCCAAATACTGCGTGTTCTACCGTTACAAGTGCGAAACTGCTATATTATGATATTCTCGTTAACGCGCATGCAAGCATCGTGAAACCTTAAAGAACAATGTCATTTAGCGAGATACAGCGTTCTGTACTGCAATAAGTTGGTGAAAAACTGTGAGGTTATGCAAATATCGTAATTGTGAACGAAACAGTGTAATAGAGCGTTTTTCAATACAAGTACGATTGTTAGGTTAGGTTAAGGTATGAACCGTCGTAAAACCGCATAAACAATGTCACTTAGTGAGATGCAGTGTTTTTCACCATTACAAGTCGGGAACTGCGATATCTAATGTGAAAGCGCTTGCAAACGTCGTTAGGTTAGGTTAGGTTAGGTTAGGTTACGTTAGGTTAGGTTTGGTTAGGTTAGGTTAGGTTAGGTTAGGTTATGTTAGGTTAGGTTGGGTTAGGTTAGGTTAGGTTAGGTTAGGTTAAGATATGAACCGCGCTAAAACCGCATTAAACATTGTCACTTAGTGAGATGCAGTGTTTTTCACCTTTACAAGTTGGGAACTGCGACATCTAATGTGAAAGCGCTTGAAACCGTCGTAATGTTGTAGAAAGCAATGTAAAGTAGCGAGTAAAACGTTTTCTAACGATAGAAGTGCGAAGGTTATGTTAGTTTAAGCTAGGTAGCGTCGTGAAACCACCAAAAACGACATGATCTAACGAGATAGTGTTGTTTTATTGCGAGTACGAAACTGCGATAGGTAAAATGTTGTGAAAGCACACAAAACGGCATGAACAAGCCAAATACTGCGTGTTGTACCGTTACAAGTGCGAAACTGCTATGTTGTGACATTCTCGGTAAAGCGCATGCAAGTATCGTGAAACCTTAAAGAACGATGTCATTTAGCGAGATACAGCGTTCTGTACTGTAATAAGTTGGTGAGAAACTGTGAGGTCAAGCAAATATCGTAATTGTGAACGAAACAGTGTAATTGAGCGTCTTTAGATACAAGTGCGAATGTTAGGTTAGGTTGACATATCAACCGTCGTAAAACCGCATTAAACAATGTCACTTAGTGAGATGTAGTGGTTTTCAACATTACAAGTCGGGAACTACGATATCTAATGTGAAAGCGCATGAAACCGTCATAATCCTGTAGAAAACATTGTAAAGTTGCGAGTAAAACGTTTTCTAACGATAGAAGTGCGAAGGTTAGGTTAGGTTAGGTTAGTTTAAGCTAGGTAGCGTCGTGAAACTACCAAAAAACGACGTCATCTAACGAGATAGTGTTGTTTTATTGCGAGTATTAAACTGCGATAGGTGATATGTTGTGAATGCACACAAAACGGCATGAACAAGCCAAATACTGCGTGTTCTACCGTTACAAGTGCGAAACTGCTATATTGTGATATTCTCGTTAAAGCGCATGCAAGCATCGTGAAACCTTAAAGAACAATGTCATTTAGCGAGATACAGCGTTCTGTACTGCAATAAGTTGGTGAAAAACTGTGAGGTTATGCAAATATCGTAATTGTGAACGAAACAGTGTAATAGAGCGTTTTTCAATACAAGTACGAATGTTAGGTTAGGTTAGGATATGAACCGTCGTAAAACCGCATTAAACAATGTCACTTAGTGAGATGCAGTGTTTTTCACCATTACAAGTCGGGAACTACGATATCTAATGTGAAAGCGCATGAAACCGTCGTAATCTTGTAGAAAACATTGTAAAATTGCGAGTAAAACGTTTTCTAAAGATAGAAGTGCGAAGGTTAGCTTGAGTTATGTTAGTTTAAGCTATGTAGCGTCGTGAGACCACCAAAAAGGACGTCATCTAACGAGATAGTGTTGTTTTATTGCATGTACGAAACTGCAATAGGTGAAATATTGTGCAAGTACACAAAACGGCTTGAACAAGCCAGATACTGCGTGTTGTACCGTTACAAGTGCGAAACTGCTATAATGTGATATTCTCGTTAAAGCGCATGCAAGCATCGTGAAACCTTAAAGAACGATGTCATTTAGCGAGATACAGCGTTCTGTACTGCAATAAGTTGGTGAAAAACTGTGAGGTTATGCAAATATCCTAATTGTGAACGAAACAGTGTAATAGAGCGTTTTTCAATACAAGTACCAATGTTAGGTTAGGTTAAGATATGAACCGTCGTAAAACCGCATTAAACAATGTCACTTAGTGAGATGCAGTGTTTTTCACCATTACAAGTCGGGAACTGCGATATCTAATGTGAAAGCGCTTGCAAACGTCGTTAGGTTAGGTTAGGTTAGGTTAGGTTAGGTTACGTTAGGTTAGGTTTGGTTAGGTTAGGTTAGGTTAGGTTAGGTTAGGTTAGGTTAGGTTGGGTTAGGTTAGGTTAGGTTAGGTTAGGTTAGGTTAAGATATGAACCACGCTAAAACCGCATTAAACAATGTCACTTAGTGAGATGCAGTGTTTTTCACCTTTACAAGTTGGGAACTGCGATATCTAATGTGAAAGCGCTTGAAACCGTCGTAATGTTGTAGAAAGCAATGTAAAGTAGCGAGTAAAACGTTTTCTAACGATAGAAGTGCGAAGGTTATGTTAGTTTAAGCTAGGTAGCGTCGTGAAACCACCAAAAACGACGTCACCTAACGAGATAGTGTTGTTTTATTGCGAGTACGAAACTGCGATAGGTAAAATGTTGTGAAAGCACACAAAACGGCATGAACAAGCCAAATACTGCGTGTTGTACCGTTACAAGTGCGAAACTGCTATGTTGTGACATTCTCGGTAAAGCGCATGCAAGTATCGTGAAACCTTAAAGAACGATGTCATTTAGCGAGATACAGCGTTCTGTACTGTAATAAGTTGGTGAGAAACTGTGAGGTCAAGCAAATATCGTAATTGTGAACGAAACAGTGTAATTGAGCGTCTTTAGATACAAGTGCGAATGTTAGGTTAGGTTGACATATCAACCGTCGTAAAACCGCATTAAACAATGTCACTTAGTGAGATGTAGTGGTTTTCAACATTACAAGTTGGGAACTACGATATCTAATGTGAAAGCGCATAAAACCGTCGTAATCTTGTAGAAAACATTGTAAAGTTGCGAGTAAAACGTTTTCTAACGATAGAAGTGCGAAGGTTAGGTTAGGTTAGGTTAGTTTAAGCTAGGTAGCGTCGTGAAACTACCAAAAAACGACGTCATCTAACGAGATAGTGTTGTTTTATTGCGGGAATTAAACTGCGATAGGAGATATGTTGTGAATGCACACAAAACGGCATGAACAAGCCAAATACTGCGTGTTCTACCGTTACAAGTGCGAAACTGCTATATTGTGATATTCTCGTTAAAGCGCATGCAAGCATCGTGAAACCTTAAAGAACAATGTCATTTAGCGAGATACAGCGTTCTGTACTGCAATAAGTTGGTGAAAAACTGTGAGGTTATGCAAATATCGTAATTGTGAACGAAACAGTGTAATAGAGCGTTTTTCAATACAAGTACGATTGTTAGGTTAGGTTAAGGTATGAACCGTCGTAAAACCGCATTAAACAATGTCACTTAGTGAGATGCAGTGTTTTTCACCATTACAAGTCGGGAACTGCGATATCTAATGTGAAAGCGCTTGCAAACGTCGTTAGGTTAGGTTAGGTTAGGTTACGTTAGGTTAGGTTTGGTTAGGTTAGGTTAGGTTAGGTTAGGTTATGTTAGGTTAGGTTGGGTTAGGTTAGGTTAGGTTAGGTTAGGTTAAGATATGAACCGCGCTAAAACCGCATTAAACAATGTCACTTAGTGAGATGCAGTGTTTTTCACCTTTACAAGTTGGGAACTGCGATATCTAATGTGAAAGCGCTTGAAACCGTCGTAATGTTGTAGAAAGCAATGTAAAGTAGCGAGTAAAACGTTTTCTAACGATAGAAGTGCGAAGGTTATGTTAGTTTAAGCTAGGTAGCGTCGTGAAACCACCAAAAACGACGTCATCTAACGAGATAGTGTTGTTTTATTGCGAGTACGAAACTGCGATAGGTAAAATGTTGTGAAAGCACACAAAACGGCATGAACAAGCCAAATACTGCGTGTTGTACCGTTACAAGTGCGAAACTGCTATGTTGTGACATTCTCGGTAAAGCGCATGCAAGTATCGTGAAACCTTAAAGAACGATGTCATTTAGCGAGATACAGCGTTCTGTACTGTAATAAGTTGGTGAGAAACTGTGAGGTCAAGCAAATATCGTAATTGTGAACGAAACAGTGTAATTGAGCGTCTTTAGATACAAGTGCGAATGTTAGGTTAGGTTGACATATCAACCGTCGTAAAACCGCATTAAACAATGTCACTTAGTGAGATGTAGTGGTTTTCAACATTACAAGTTGGGAACTACGATATCTAATGTGAAAGCGCATAAAACCGTCGTAATCTTGTAGAAAACATTGTAAAGTTGCGAGTAAAACGTTTTCTAACGATAGAAGTGCGAAGGTTAGGTTAGGTTAGGTTAGTTTAAGCTAGGTAGCGTCGTGAAACTACCAAAAAACGACGTCATCTAATGAGATAGTGTTGTTTTATTGCGAGTATTAAACTGCGATAGGTGATATGTTGTGAATGCACACAAAACGGCATGAACAAGCCAAATACTGCGTGTTCTACCGTTACAAGTGCGAAACTGCTATATTGTGATATTCTCGTTAAAGCGCATGCAAGCATCGTGAAACCTTAAAGAACAATGTCATTTAGCGAGATACAGCGTTCTGTACTGCAATAAGTTGGTGAAAAACTGTGAGGTTATGCAAATATCGTAATTGTGAACGAAACAGTGTAATAGAGCGTTTTTCAATACAAGTACGATTATTAGGTTAGGTTAAGATATGAACCGTCGTAAAACCGCATTAAACAATGTCACTTAGTGAGATGCAGTGTTTTTCACCATTACAAGTCGGGAACTGCGATATCTAATGTGAAAGCGCTTGCAAACGTCGTTAGGTTAGGTTAGGTTAGGTTAGGTTACGTTAGGTTAGGTTTGGTTAGGTTAGGTTAGGTTAGGTTAGGTTATGTTAGGTTAGGTTGGGTTAGGTTAGGTTAGGTTAGGTTAGGTTAAGATATGAACCACGCTAAAACCGCATTAAACAATGTCACTTAGTGAGATGCAGTGTTTTTCACCTTTACAAGTTGGGAACTGCGATATCTAATGTGAAAGCGCTTGAAACCGTCGTAATGTTGTAGAAAGCAATGTAAAGTAGCGAGTAAAACGTTTTCTAGCGATAGAAGTGCGAAGGTTATGTTAGTTTAAGCTAGGTAGCGTCGTGAAACCACCAAAAACGACGTCATCTAACGAGATAGTGTTTTATTGCGAGTACGAAACTGCGATAGGTAAAATGTTGTGAAAGCACACAAAACGGCATGAACAAGCCAAATACTGCGTGTTGTACCGTTACAAGTGCGAAACTGCTATGTTGTGACATTCTCGGTAAAGCGCATGCAAGTATCGTGAAACCTTAAAGAACGATGTCATTTAGCGAGATACAGCGTTCTGTACTGTAATAAGTTGGTGAGAAACTGTGAGGTCAAGCAAATATCGTAATTGTGAACGAAACAGTGTAATTGAGCGTCTTTAGATACAAGTGCGAATGTTAGGTTAGGTTGATATATCAACCGTCGTAAAACCGCATTAAACAATGTCACTTAGTGAGATGTAGTGGTTTTCAACATTACAAGTCGGGAACTACGATATCTAATGTGAAAGCGCATAAAACCGTCGTAATCTTGTAGAAAACATTGTAAAGTTGCGAGTAAAACGTTTTCTAACGATAGAAGTGCGAAGGTTAGGTTAGGTTAGGTTAGTTTAAGCTAGGTAGCGTCGTGAAACTACCAAAAAACGACGTCATCTAACGAGATAGTGTTGTTTTATTGCGAGTATTAAACTGCGATAGGTGATATGTTGTGAATGCACACAAAACGGCATGAACAAGCCAAATACTGCGTGTTCTACCGTTACAAGTGCGAAACTGCTATATTGTGATATTCTCGTTAAAGCGCATGCATGCATCGTGAAACCTTAAAGAACAATGTCATTTAGCGAGATACAGCGTTCTGTACTGCAATAAGTTGGTGAAAAACTGTGAGGTTATGCAAATATCGTAATTGTGAACGAAACAGTGTAATAGAGCGTTTTTCAATACAAGTACGATTGTTAGGTTAGGTTAAGGTATGAACCGTCGTAAAACCGCATTAAACAATGTCACTTAGTGAGATGCAGTGTTTTTCACCATTACAAGTCGGGAACTGCGATATCTAATGTGAAAGCGCTTGCAAACGTCGTTAGGTTAGGTTAGGTTAGGTTAGGTTACGTTAGGTTAGGTTTGGTTAGGTTATGTTAGGTTAGGTTGGGTTAGGTTAGGTTAGGTTACGTTAGGTTAAGGTATGAACCGTCGTAAAACCGCAATAAACAATGTCACTTAGTGAGATGCAGTGTTTTTCACCTTTACAAGTTGGGAACTGCGATATCTAATGTGAAAGCGCTTGAAACCGTCGTAATGTTGAAAAAAGCAATGTAAAGTAGCGCGTACAACGTTTTCTAACGATAGAAGTGCGAAGGTTATGTTAGTTTAAGCTAGGTAGCGTCGTGAAACGACCAAAAACGACGTCATCTAACGAGATAGTGTTGTTTTATTGCGAGTACGAAACTGCGATAGGTAAAATGTTGTGAAAGCACACAAAACGGCATGAACAAGCCAAATACTGCGTCTTGTGCCGTTACAAGTGCGAAACTGCTTTATTGTGATATTTTCGTTAAAGCGCTGCAAGTATCGTGAAACCTTAAAGAACGATGTCATTTAGCGAGATACAGCGTTCTGTACTGTAATAAGTTGGTGAGAAACTGTGAGGTCAAGCAAATATCGTAATTGTGAACGAAACAGTGTAATTGAGCGTATTTAGATACAAGTGCGAATGTTAGGTTAGGTTGAGATATCAACCGTCGTAAAACCGCATTAAACAATGTCACTTAGTGAGATGTAGTGTTTTCAACATTACAAGTCGGGAACTACGATATCTAATGTGAAAGCGCATGAAACCGTCGTAATCTTGTAGAAAACATTGTAAAATTGCGAGTAAAACGTTTTCTAAAGATAGAAGTGCGAAGGTTAGCTTGAGTTATGTTAGTTTAAGCTATGTAGCGTCGTGAGACCACCAAAAAGGACGTCATCTAACGAGATAGTGTTGTTTTATTGCATGTACGAAACTGCAATAGGTGAAATGTTGTGCAAGTACACAAAACGGCTTGAACAAGCCAGATACTGCGTGTTGTACCGTTACAAGTGCGAAACTGCTATGTTGTGACATTCTCGGTAAAGCGCATGCAAGTATCGTGAAACCTTAAAGAACGATGTCATTTAGCGAGATACAGCGTTCTGTACTGCAATAAGTTGGTGAGAAACTGTGAGGTCAAGCAAATATCGTAATTGTGAACGAAACAGTGTAATTGAGCGTCTTTAGATACAAGTGCGAATGTTAGGTTAGGTTGACATATCAACCGTCGTAAAACCGCATTAAACAATGTCACTTAGTGAGATGTAGTGGTTTTCAACATTACAAGTCGGGAACTGCGATATCTAATGTGAAAGCGCTTGCAAACGTCGTTAGGTTAGGTTAGGTTAGGTTAGGTTACGTTAGGTTAGGTTTGGTTAGGTTATGTTAGGTTAGGTTATGTTAGGTTAGGTTGGGTTAGGTTAGGTTAGGTTACGTTAGGTTAAGGTATGAACCGTCGTAAAACCGCAATAAACAATGTCACTTAGTGAGATGCAGTGTTTTTCACCTTTACAAGTTGGGACCTGCGATATCTAATGTGAAAGCGCTTGAAACCGTCGTAATGTTGAAAAAAGCAATGTAAAGTAGCGAGTAAAACGTTTTCTAACGATAGAAGTGCGAAGGTTATGTTAGTTTAAGCTAGGTAGCGTCGTGAAACCACCAAAAACGACGTCATCTAACGAGATAGTGTTGTTTTATTGCGAGTACGAAACTGCGATAGGTAAAATGTTGTGAAAGCACACAAAACGGCATGAACAAGCCAAATACTGCGTCTTGTGCCGTTACAAGTGCGAAACTGCTTTATTGTGATATTTTCGTTAAAGCGCATGCAAGTATCGTGAAACCTTAAAGAACGATGTCATTTAGCGAGATACAGCGTTCTGTACTGTAATAAGTTGGTGAGAAACTGTGAGGTCAAGCAAATATCGTAATTGTGAACGAAACAGTGTAATTGAGCGTATTTAGATACAAGTGCGAATGTTAGGTTAGGTTGAGATATCAACCGTCGTAAAACCGCATTAAACAATGTCACTTAGTGAGATGTAGTGTTTTTCAACATTACAAGTCGGGAACTACGATATCTAATGTGAAAGCGCATGAAACCGTCGTAATCTTGTAGAAAACATTGTAAAATTGCGAGTAAAACGTTTTCTAAAGATAGAAGTGCGAAGGTTAGCTTGAGTTATGTTAGTTTAAGCTATGTAGCGTCGTGAGACCACCAAAAAGGACGTCATCTAACGAGATAGTGTTGTTTTATTGCATGTACGAAACTGCAATAGGTGAAATGTTGTGCAAGTACACAAAACGGCTTGAACAAGCCAGATACTGCGTGTTGTACCGTTACAAGTGCGAAACTGCTATAATGTGATATTCTCGTTAAAGCGCATGCAAGCATCGTGAAACCTTCAAGAACGATGTCATTTAGCGAGATACAGCGTTCTGTACTGCAATAAGTTGGTGAAAAACTGTGAGGTTATGCAAATATCGTAATTGTGAACGAAACAGTGTAATAGAGCGTTTTTCAATACAAGTACCAATGTTAGGTTAGGTTAAGATATGAACCGTCGTAAAACCGCATTAAACAATGTCACTTAGTGAGATGCAGTGTTTTTCACCATTACAAGTCGGGAACTGCGATATCTAATGTGAAAGCGCTTGCAAACGTCGTTAGGTTAGGTTAGGTTACGTTAGGTTAGGTTTGGTTAGGTTAGGTTAGGTTAGGTTATGTTAGGTTAGGTTGGGTTAGGTTAGGTTAGGTTAGGTTAGGTTAAGATATGAACCGCGCTAAAACCGCATTAAACAATGTCACTTAGTGAGATGCAGTGTTTTTCACCTTTACAAGTTGGGAACTGCGATATCTAATGTGAAAGCGCTTGAAACCGTCGTAATGTTGTAGAAAGCAATGTAAAGTAGCGAGTAAAACGTTTTCTAACGATAGAAGTGCGAAGGTTATGTTAGTTTAAGCTAGGTAGTGTCGTGAAACCACCAAAAACGACGTCATCTAACGAGATAGTGTTGTTTTATTGCGAGTACGAAACTGCGATAGGTAAAATGTTGTGAAAGCACACAAAACGGCATGAACAAGCCAAATACTGCGTGTTCTACCGTTACAAGTGCGAAACTGCTATATTGTGATATTCTCGTTAAAGTGCATGCAAGCATCGTGAAACCTTAAAGAACAATGTCATTTAGCGAGATACAGCGTTCTGTACTGCAATAAGTTGGTGAAAAACTGTGAGGTTATGCAAATATCGTAATTGTGAACAAAACAGTGTAATAGAGCGTTTTTAGATACAAGTGCGAATGTTAGGTTAGGTTGAGATATGAACCGTCGTAAAACCGCATTAAACAATGTCACTTAGTGAGATGTAGTGTTTTTCAACATTACAAGTCGGGAACTACGATATCTAATGTGAAAGCGTATGAAACCGTCGTAATCTTGTAGAAAACATTGTAAAGTGGCGAGTAAAACGTTTTCTAACGATAGAAGTGCGAAGGTTAGGTTAGGTTAGGTTAGTGTAAGCTAGGTAGCGTCGTGAAACTACCAAAAACGACGTCATCTAACGAGATAGTGTTGTTTTATAGCGAGTATTAAACTGCGATAGGTTAATGTTGTGAAAGCACACAAAACGGCATGAACAAGCCAAATACTGCGTGTTCTACCGTTACAAGTGCGAAACTGCTATATTGTGATATTCTCGTTAAAGCGCATGCAAGCATCGTGAAACCTTAAAGAACAATGTCATTTAGCGAGATACAGCGTTCTGTACTGCAATAAGTTGGTGAAAAACTGTGAGGTTATGCAAGTATCGTAATTGTGAACGAAACAGTGTAATAGAGCGTTTTTAGATACAAGTGGGAATGTTAGGTTAGGTTAAAATATGAACCGTCGTAAAACCGCATTAAACAATGTCAATTACTGAGATGCAGTGTTTTTCACCATTAAAGGTGGGGAACTGCGATATTTAATGTGAAAGCGCTTGCAACCGTCGTTAGGTTAGGTTAGGTTAGGTTAGGTTAGGTTTGGTTAGGTTAGGTTAGGTTAGGTTAGATTAGGTTAGGTTGGGTTGAGTTGGGTTAGGTTAGGTTAGGTTAGGTTAGGTTAGGTTGGGTTAGGTTAGGTTAGGTTAGGTTAGGTTACGTTAGGTTAGGTTAGGTTACGTTAGGTTAGGTTAGGTTAGGTTACGTTAGGTTAGGTTAGGTAAGGATAATTTGGTTAGGTTAGGTAAGGTTAGGTTGGGTTAGGTTAGGTTGGGTTGGGTGTTGTTGGGTTGGGTTGGGTTGGGTTAGGTTGGGTTAGGTTAGGTTAGGTTACGTTAGGTTAGGTTAGGTTAGGTTACGTTAGGTTATGTTAGGTTAGGATAGGTTACGTTAGGTTAGGTTAGGTCAGGTAAGGTTAGGTTACGTTAGAATAGGTTAGGTTAGGTTAGGTTACGTTAGGTTAGGTTAAGTTAGGTTAGGTTAGGTTTGGTTAGCTTAGGTTAGGTTAGCTTAGGTTAGGTTAGGTTGGGTTGGGTTGGGTTAGGTTGGGTTAGGTTAGGTTAGGTTGGGTTAGGTTAGTTTAGGTTAGGTTAGGTTAGGTTGGGTTGGGTTGGGTTAGGTTAGGTTAGGTTAGGTTAGGTAAGGTTAGGTTAGGTTAGGTTAGGTTACTTTAGGTTAAGGTATGAACCGTCGTAAAACCGCATTAAACAAAGTCACTTAGTGAGATGCAGTGTTTTTCACCTTTACAAGTTGGGAACTGTGATATCTAATGTGAAAGCGCTTGAAACCGTCCTAATGTTGTAGAAAGCAATGTAAAGTAGCGAGTAAAACGTTTTCTAACGATAGAAGTGCGAAGGTTATGTAGGTTGAGTTATGTTAGTTTAAGCTAGGTAGCGTCGTGCAACTACCAAAAACAACGTCATCTAACGAGATAGTGTTGTTTTATTGCGAGTACGAAACTGCGATAAGTGAAATGTTGTGAAAGCACACAAAACGGCATGAACAAGCCAAATACTGCGTGTTGTACCGTTACAAGTGCGAAACTGCTATGTTGTGATATTCTCGTTAAAGCGCATGCTAGCATCGTGAAACCTTAAAGAACGATGTCATTTAGCGAGATACAGCGTTCTGTACTGCAATAAGTTGGTGAAAAACTGTGAGGTTATGCAAATATCCTAATTGTGAACGAAACAGTGTAATAGAGCGTTTTTTAATACAAGTGCGAATGTTAGGTTAGGTTAAGATATGAACCGTCGTAAAACCGCATTAAACAATGTCACTTAGTGAGATGCAGTGTTTTTCACCATTACAAGTCGGGAACTGCGATATCTAATGTGAAAGCGCTTGCAAACGTCGTTAGGTTAGGTTAGGTTTGGTTAGGTTAGGTTAGGTTAGGTTAGGTTAGGTTAGGTTAGGTTTGGTTAGGTTAGGTTAGGTTAGGTTAGGTTAGGGTATGTTAGGTAAGGTTTGGTTAGGTTAGGTTAGGTTAGGTTGGGTTAGGTAAGGTTAGGTTAGGTTAAGATATGAACCGCGCTAAAACTGCATTAAACAATGTCACTTAGTGAGATGCTGTGTTTTTCACAATTACAAGTCGGGAACTGCGATATCTAATGTGAAAGCGCATGAAACCGTCGTAATCTTGTAGAAAACATTGTAAAGTAGCGAATAAAACGTTTTCTAACGATAGAAGTGCGAAGGTTCGGTTAGTTTGAGCTAGGTAGCGTCGTGAAACCACCAAAAACGATGTCATCTAACGAGATAGTGTTGTTTTATTGCGAGTACGAAACTGCGATAGGTGAAATATTGGGAAAGCACACAAAATGGCATGAACTAGCCAGATACTGCGTCTTGTGCCGTTACAAGTGCGAAACAGCTTTATTGTGATATTTTCGTTAAAGCGCATGCAAGTATCGTGAAACCTTAAAGAACGATGTCATTTAGCGAGATACAGCGTTCTGTACTGTAATAAGTTGGTGAGAAACTGTGAGGTCAAGCAAATATCGTAATTGTGAACGAAACAGTGTAATTGAGCGTATTTAGATACAAGTGCGAATGTTAGGTTAGGTAGAGATATCAACCGTCGTAAAACCGCATTAAACAATGTCACTTAGTGAGATGTAGTGTTTTTCAACATTACAAGTCGGGAACTACGATATCTAATGTGAAAGCGCATGAAACCGTCGTAATCTTGTAGAAAACATTGTAAAATTGCGAGTAAAACGTTTTCTAAAGATAGAAGTGCGAAGGTTAGCTTGAGTTATGTTAGTTTAAGCTATGTAGCGTCGTGAGACCACCAAAAAGGACGTCATCTAACGAGATAGTGTTGTTTTATTGCGAGTACGAAACTGCGATAGGTGAAATATTGGGAAAGCACACAAAATGGCATGAACTAGCCAGATACTGCGTCTTGTGCCGTTACAAGTGCGAAACTGCTATGTTGTGACATTCTCGGTAAAGCGCATGCAAGTATCGTGAAACCTTAAAGAACGATGTCATTTAGCGAGATACAGCGTTCTGTACTGTAATAAGTTGGTGAGAAACTGTGAGGTCAAGCAAATATCGTAATTGTGAACGAAACAGTGTAATTGAGCGTCTTTAGATACAAGTGCGAATGTTAGGTTAGGTTGACATATCAACCGTCGTAAAACCACATTAAACAATGTCACTTAGTGAGATGTAGTGTTTTTCAACATTACAAGTCGGGAACTACGTTATCTAATGTGAAAGCGCATGAAACCGTCGTAATCTTGTAGAAAACATTGTAAAGTGGCGAGTAAAACGTTTTATAACGATAGAAGTGCGAAGGTTAGGTTAGGTTAGGTTAGTTTAAGCTAGGTAGCGTCGTGAAACTACCAAAAACGACGTCATCTAACGAGATAGTGTTGTTTTATAGCGAGTATTAAACTGCGATAGGTGAAATGTTGTGAAAGCACACAAAACGGCATGAACAAGCCAAATACTGCGTGTTCTACCGTTACAAGTGCGAAACTGCTATATTGTGATATTCTCGTTAAAGTGCATGCAAGCATCGTGAAACCTTAAAGAACAATGTCATTTAGCGAGATACAGCGTTCTGTACTGCAATAAGTTGGTGAAAAACTGTGAGGTTATGCAAATATCGTAATTGTGAACAAAACAGTGTAATAGAGCGTTTTTAGATACAAGTGCGAATGTTAGGTTAGGTTGAGATATGAACCGTCGTAAAACCGCATTAAACAATGTCACTTAGTGAGATGTAGTGTTTTTCAACATTACAAGTCGGGAACTACGATATCTAATGTGAAAGCGTATGAAACCGTCGTAATCTTGTAGAAAACATTGTAAAGTGGCGAGTAAAACGTTTTCTAACGATAGAAGTGCGAAGGTTAGGTTAGGTTAGGTTAGTGTAAGCTAGGTAGCGTCGTGAAACTACCAAAAACGACGTCATCTAACGAGATAGTGTTGTTTTATAGCGAGTATTAAACTGCGATAGGTTAATGTTGTGAAAGCACACAAAACGGCATGAACAAGCCAAATACTGCGTGTTCTACCGTTACAAGTGCGTAACTGCTATATTGTGATATTCTCGTTAAAGCGCATGCAAGCATCGTGAAACCTTAAAGAACAATGTCATTTAGCGAGATACAGCGTTCTGTACTGCAATAAGTTGGTGAAAAACTGTGAGGTTATGCAAGTATCGTAATTGTGAACGAAACAGTGTAATAGAGCGTTTTTAGATACAAGTGGGAATGTTAGGTTAGGTTAAAATATGAACCGTCGTAAAACCGCATTAAACAATGTCAATTACTGAGATGCAGTGTTTTTCACCATTAAAGGTGGGGAACTGCGATATTTAATGTGAAAGCGCTTGCAACCGTCGTTAGGTTAGGTTAGGTTACGTTAGGTTAGGTTTGGTTAGGTTATGTTAGGTTAGGTTGGGTTAGGTTAGGTTAGGTTACGTTAGGTTAAGGTATGAACCGTCGTAAAACCGCAATAAACAATGTCACTTAGTGAGATGCAGTGTTTTTCACCTTTACAAGTTGGGAACTGCGATATCTAATGTGAAAGCGCTTGAAACCGTCGTAATGTTGAAAAAAGCAATGTAAAGTAGCGAGTAAAACGTTTTCTAACGATAGAAGTGCGAAGGTTATGTTAGTTTAAGCTAGGTAGCGTCGTGAAACCACCAAAAACGACGTCATCTAACGAGATAGTGTTGTTTTATTGCGAGTACGAAACTGCGATAGGTAAAATGTTGTGAAAGCACACAAAACGGCATGAACAAGCCAAATACTGCGTCTTGTGCCGTTACAAGTGCGAAACTGCTTTATTGTGATATTTTCGTTAAAGCGCATGCAAGTATCGTGAAACCTTAAAGAACGATGTCATTTAGCGAGATACAGCGTTCTGTACTGTAATAAGTTGGTGAGAAACTGTGAGGTCAAGCAAATATCGTAATTGTGAACGAAACAGTGTAATTGAGCGTATTTAGACACAAGTGCGAATGTTAGGTTAGGTTGAGATATCAACCGTCGTAAAACCGCATTAAACAATGTCACTTAGTGAGATGTAGTGTTTTTCAACCTTACAAGTCGGGAACTACGATATCTAATGTGAAAGCGCATGAAACCGTCGTAATCTTGTAGAAAACATTGTAAAATTGCGAGTAAAACGTTTTCTAAAGATAGAAGTGCGAAGGTTAGCTTGAGTTATGTTAGTTTAAGCAATGTAGCGTCGTGAGACCACCAAAAAGGACGTCATCTAACGAGATAGTGTTGTTTTATTGCATGTACGAAACTGCAATAGGTGAAATGTTGTGCAAGTACACAAAACGGCTTGAACAAGCCAGATACTGCGTGTTGTACCGTTACAAGTGCGAAACTGCTATGTTGTGATATTCTCGTTAAAGCGCATGAAAGCATCGTGAAACCTTAAAGAACGATGTCATTTAGCGAGATACAGCGTTCTGTACTGCAATAAGTTGGTGAAAAACTGTGAGGTTATGCAAATATCCTAATTGTGAACGAAACAGTGTAATAGAGCGTTTTTCAATACAAGCACGAATGTTAGGTTAGGTTAAGATATGAACCGTCGTAAAACCGCATTAAACAATGTCACTTAGTGAGATGCAGTGTTTTTCACCATTACAAGTCGGGAACTGCGATATCTAATGTGAAAGCGCTTGCAAACGTCGTTAGGTTAGGTTAGGTTAGGTTAGGTTAGGTTAGGTTAGGTTAGGTTAGGTTAGGTTAGGTTAGGTTAGTTTAAGCTAGGTAGCGTCGTGAAACTACCAAAAACGACGTCATCTAACGAGATAGTGTTGTTTTATAGCGAGTATTAAACTGCGATAGGTGAAATGTTGTGAAAGCACACAAAACGGCATGAACAAGCCAAATACTGCGTGTTCTACCGTTACAAGTGCGAAACTGCTATATTGTGATATTCTCGTTAAAGTGCATGCAAGCATCGTGAAACCTTAAAGAACAATGTCATTTAGCGAGATACAGCGTTCTGTACTGCAATAAGTTGGTGAAAAACTGTGAGGTTATGCAAATATCGTAATTGTGAACAAAACAGTGTAATAGAGCGTTTTTAGATACAAGTGCGAATGTTAGGTTAGGTTGAGATATGAACCGTCGTAAAACCGCATTAAACAATGTCACTTAGTGAGATGTAGTGTTTTTCAACATTACAAGTCGGGAACTACGATATCTAATGTGAAAGCGTATGAAACCGTCGTAATCTTGTAGAAAACATTGTAAAGTGGCGAGTAAAACGTTTTCTAACGATAGAAGTGCGAAGGTTAGGTTAGGTTAGGTTAGTGTAAGCTAGGTAGCGTCGTGAAACTACCAAAAACGACGTCATCTAACGAGATAGTGTTGTTTTATAGCGAGTATTAAACTGCGATAGGTTAATGTTGTGAAAGCACACAAAACGGCATGAACAAGCCAAATACTGCGTGTTCTACCGTTACAAGTGCGTAACTGCTATATTGTGATATTCTCGTTAAAGCGCATGCAAGCATCGTGAAACCTTAAAGAACAATGTCATTTAGCGAGATACAGCGTTCTGTACTGCAATAAGTTGGTGAAAAACTGTGAGGTTATGCAAGTATCGTAATTGTGAACGAAACAGTGTAATAGAGCGTTTTTAGATACAAGTGGGAATGTTAGGTTAGGTTAAAATATGAACCGTCGTAAAACCGCATTAAACAATGTCAATTACTGATATGCAGTGTTTTTCACCATTAAAGGTGGGGAACTGCGATATTTAATGTGAAAGCGCTTGCAACCGTCGTTAGGTTAGGTTAGGTTACGTTAGGTTAGGTTTGGTTAGGTTATGTTAGGTTAGGTTGGGTTAGGTTAGGTTAGGTTACGTTAGGTTAAGGTATGAACCGTCGTAAAACCGCAATAAACAATGTCACTTAGTGAGATGCAGTGTTTTTCACCTTTACAAGTTGGGAACTGCGATATCTAATGTGAAAGCGCTTGAAACCGTCGTAATGTTGAAAAAAGCAATGTAAAGTAGCGAGTAAAACGTTTTCTAACGATAGAAGTGCGAAGGTTATGTTAGTTTAAGCTAGGTAGCGTCGTGAAACCACCAAAAACGACGTCATCTAACGAGATAGTGTTGTTTTATTGCGAGTACGAAACTGCGATAGGTAAAATGTTGTGAAAGCACACAAAACGGCATGAACAAGCCAAATACTGCGTCTTGTGCCGTTACAAGTGCGAAACTGCTTTATTGTGATATTTTCGTTAAAGCGCATGCAAGTATCGTGAAACCTTAAAGAACGATGTCATTTAGCGAGATACAGCGTTCTGTACTGTAATAAGTTGGTGAGAAACTGTGAGGTCAAGCAAATATCGTAATTGTGAACGAAACAGTGTAATTGAGCGTATTTAGATACAAGTGCGAATGTTAGGTTAGGTTGAGATATCAACCGTCGTAAAACCGCATTAAACAATGTCACTTAGTGAGATGTAGTGTTTTTCAACCTTACAAGTCGGGAACTACGATATCTAATGTGAAAGCGCATGAAACCGTCGTAATCTTGTAGAAAACATTGTAAAATTGCGAGTAAAACGTTTTCTAAAGATAGAAGTGCGAAGGTTAGCTTGAGTTATGTTAGTTTAAGCAATGTAGCGTCGTGAGACCACCAAAAAGGACGTCATCTAACGAGATAGTGTTGTTTTATTGCATGTACGAAACTGCAATAGGTGAAATGTTGTGCAAGTACACAAAACGGCTTGAACAAGCCAGATACTGCGTGTTGTACCGTTACAAGTGCGAAACTGCTATGTTGTGATATTCTCGTTAAAGCGCATGAAAGCATCGTGAAACCTTAAAGAACGATGTCATTTAGCGAGATACAGCGTTCTGTACTGCAATAAGTTGGTGAAAAACTGTGAGGTTATGCAAATATCCTAATTGTGAACGAAACAGTGTAATAGAGCGTTTTTCAATACAAGCACGAATGTTAGGTTAGGTTAAGATATGAACCGTCGTAAACCGCATTAAACAATGTCACTTAGTGAGATGCAGTGTTTTTCACCATTACAAGTCGGGAACTGCGATATCTAATGTGAAAGCGCTTGCAAACGTCGTTAGGTTAGGTTAGGTTAGGTTAGGTTAGGTTATGTTAGGTTAGGTTGGGTTAGGTTAGGTTAGGTTACGTTAGGTTAAGGTATGAACCGTCGTAAAACCGCAATAAACAATGTCACTTAGTGAGATGCTGTGGTTTTCACCATTACAAGTCGGGAACTGCGATATCTAATGTGAAAGCGCATGAAACCGTCGTAATGTTGTAGAAAGCAATGTAAAGTAGCGAGTAAAACGTTTTCTAACGATAGAAGTGCGAAGGTTATGTTAGTTTAAGCTAGGTAGCGTCGTGAAACCTCCAAAAACGACGTCATCTAACGAGATAGTGTTGTTTTATTGCGAGTACGAAACTGCGATAGGTAAAATGTGAAAGCACACAAAACGGCATGAACAAGCCAAATACTGCGTGTTGTACCGTTACAAGTGCGAAACTGCTATGTTGTGACATTCTCGGTAAAGCGCATGCAAGTATCGTGAAACCTTAAAGAACGATGTCATTTAGCGAGATACAGCGTTCTGTACTGTAATAAGTTGATGAGAAACTGTGAGGTCAAGCAAATATCGTAATTGTGAACGAAACAGTGTAATTGAGCGTCTTTAGATACAAGTGCGAATGTTAGGTTAGGTTGACATATCAACCGTCGTAAAACCGCATTAAACAATGTCACTTAGTGAGATGTAGTGGTTTTCAACATTACAAGTCGGGAACTACGATATCTAATCTGAAAGCGCATGAAACAGTAGTAATCTTGTAGAAAACATTGTAAAGTGGCGAGTAAAACGTTTTCTAACGATAGAAGTGCGAAGGTTAGGTTAGGTTAGGTTAGTTTAAGCTAGGTAGCGTCGTGAAACTACCAAAAAACGACGTCATCTAACGAGATAGTGTTGTTTTATTGCGAG